>NC_090443.1:356865215-357085215 GCF_031143425.1 Pleurodeles waltl
CAGGGCCCGCCGTGAAGATAGGCACCGCTGAACAGGGCCCGCCGTGCAGAAGAGCACCGCTGAACAGGGCCCGCTGTGCAGAAGAGCACCGCTGAACAGGGCCCGCCGTGAAGATAGGCACCGCTGAACTGGGCCCGCCGTGCAGAAGAGCACCGCTGAACAGGGCCCGCCGTGAAGATAGGCACCGCTGAACAGGGCCCGCCGTGCAGAAGAGCACCACTGAACAGGGCCCGCCGTGCAGAAGAGCACTGCTGAACAGGGCCCGCCGTGAAGATAGGCACCGCTGAACTGGGCCCTTCGTGCAGAAGAGCACTGCTCCGCTGGGCCCCTTCATCTCAAGCACCGCTCCGCTGGGCCCCTTCATCTCAAGCACCGCTCCGCTGGGCCCCGCCGTCTCAAGCACCGCTCCGCTGGGCCCCTTCATCTCAAGCACCGCTCAGCTGGGCCCCGCCGTCTCAAGCACCGCTCCGCTGGGCCCCTTCATCTCAAGCACCGCTCCGCTGGGCCCCGCCGTCTCAAGCACCGCTCCGCTGGGCCCCTTCATCTCAAGCACTGCTCCGCTGGGCCCCTTCATCTCAAGCACTGCTCCGCTGGGCCCCGCCGTCTCAAGCACCGCTCCACTGGGCCCCGCCGTCTCAAGCACCGCTCCGCTGGGCCCCTTCATCTCAAACACCGCTCCGCTGGGCCCCTTCATCTCAAGCACCGCTCCGCTGGGCCCCGCCGTCTCAAGCACCGCTCCGCTGGGCCCCTTCATCTCAAGCACCGCTCCGCTGGGCCCCTTCATCTCAAGCACCGCTCCGCTAGGCCCCGCCGTCTCAAGCACCGCTCCGCTGGGCCCCGCCGTCTCAAGCACCGCTCCACTGGGCCCCTTCATCTCAAGCACCGCTCCGCTGGGCCCCGCCGTCTCAAGCACCGCTCCGCTGGGCCCCTTCATCTCAAGCACTGCTCCGCTGGGCCCCGCCGTCTCAAGCACCGCTCCGCTGGGCCCCTTCATCTCAAGCACCGCTCCGCTGGGCCCCTTCATCTCAAGCACTGTTTATGGTTCACTGTGCCCACCATGCCTCCTCCTTGACCAGTGGAGACTGTTATCCACTTGAGAGACTGTGGCTTTGCACTCCCCAGGATGGCAGAGTGGGCAACCCACCCACTGTAGAGACTTGAGAGACTGTGGCTTTGCACTCCCCAGGATGGTACAGTGGGCAAGCCACCCACTGTAGAGACTTGAGAGACTGTGGCTTTGCACTCCCCAGGATGGTACAGTGGGCAAGCCACCCACTGTAGAGACTTGAGAGACTGTGGCTTTGCACTCCCCAGGATGGCAGAGTGGGCAACCCACCCACTGTAGAGACTTGAGAGACTGTGGCTTTGCACTCCCCAGGATGGTACAGTGGGCAACCCACCCACTGTAGAGACTTGAGAGACTGTGGCTTTGCACTCCCCAGGATGGCACAGTGGGCATGGTGGCCCCTTCGTGGATCTTGCGTCGTGGACTCATGTGGCTGTGGTGCCCCCCCTTCCCTTCCCCCTGAGGTGCCTGTAGTATTTTCATCAGATGCCCCTGCAGTGTTCTCTCCAAAGGACTCAGGTCTCCTGTGTGGGCTTTGCCCTTGTGTCGCTACACTGTAGCCCACGGACTGTTCCATTTGACTTGGATGTAGCGGACTAATTGCCTCGGCTCGCCATGGCAGTGTGTATAGTATTATTTTGTTATGGATATTTTGCATAGTTGCCGATACGTCTCAGAGTCTATTTTTTATATAAAAATTTGGTTCACAATTTAATTATGTCTTTGCATTTTTCAGGGGGGTTTGGGTGGTGTCACTGTGCATTGTTGCTCTGCATTGGTGTGTACATAGTTTGGGGGGGTGGGGGTCGCATATGTGTGTGCCCGTAACCTTTCGTCCTCCCCCCTCCCGTGTGTCGTAGGTGCAGTACTCACCATTGTCGTCTGCGCCGGAGTTCGTACTCGTGGTAGATGAGCAGGTAGACGAGTGCAGGTAGGATGTTTAATTCGGGTTCCATGCTGTCCTCCGTACTCGTGGAGTGTGTTTTGGTGAGCGTTTTCCCGTCTGTAGTCTGTTTCCGCCGTGTTTTTATCGGCGGGGCTCCCGCCCCGGAAAAGGTGGCGGATTGGTGAGTTGTGATAGTGTGGGCGGTACATTGTCTGCCGCCTGCCTGTTGGCGGTGACCGCCGCGCTGTTTGTCTGTACCGCCGTGGCGGTCGGAGTGTTAATGTGGCGGGCTGTGTTGGCGGTTCCCGCCAGGGTCAGAATTCCATTTTTTGGACCGCCGGCCTGTTGGCGGGTTGGCCGCCGCTTTATCACCGACCTCCAGGGTTAGAATGACCCCCACAGTGTGTTGACCTTCAGAGCATTAGTACAATGCATTGGTGGGTTGCCATGTAGAGTACTTGTCAGATGTTGAAGATCTATCAGCTGGCATTGATGAGAGGTTGTCCTTGCTACTTTTCTGCTGCTTTTGAAGGTGGCCTACCAACAAATCAACCTTTAGAAGAACTTTTACACATTGAATATGTCATAACACAAGAGGCGATATTCCATCTTTAGTGAATGTCCTTGATATAGAATTCTGATTTTACCAAACGTTAATGAGCCATTCATGAGCTTTTTGGTGCCAAAAGATAAGGATAATATTGCACACATTCCACTGACTATATGATGGATACCCATTCTTCACACCCTGTGCTTTGCGTTGCTGCAGAGGACTACTCTGAGAGCAAAATACAAAACCAGCAAAATACAAAACCATAGGGCTAATTTCACCTGGAACTGTTAGCCATGGAAATATGGCACACTGAACAGAAAATGCACCTCAACCTGATTAGTTGCATACATATGATTGGTGTGATCTTTGAATTCAACTTCACAGCTGTATTTATTTTCGACTTCCCACAAACTGGTAAAAATCTAACCCCTGCACTCTGTAAAGTGTTCACTTTTTCCTCAAGGAGTGCTGCACACCTGTGTGAGGCAGGTGCGAAACAGAAGCAGAATTCGTGGCTACCGAAGAGTTTAGGACCATACTGCATGACTGAGGGAGAAGCTATACTTTTGCTGGAATCCAAGATGTAGAATGATTTGCGTGTATTGCACTTGCCCTGTTCAGCAAGACCCTATGTCAGCAATAAGAACTTTGCCACAAGAAGATTGGAAGAGGTGAACCCACTGAAACTAGGAGCCTTCAGCTAATGCTCAGTCTGAGCTGCCTGCTTGTAGCACTTCCCATTGCAGTCACAGATTGAGATGCACTACTTGTGTTCAAGGATTGCAAAAAGACCTAGGTAAGGAACCCTGAGATTTTTCTGGGTAAATAGTATTATTTGTTCAAAAGTGTTTATTTCAGCTACCTGTGTCTGTTTTACTGTGGCATCTCTGTGTTTCAGGCAGCCTGGCCTCTTTTAAAGTGGTGTTTTTCTAAAATTAGTTTTTGCCGTGACTGTGTGAATTGCCTTGCTAGTTTGTGGCACATAACCCCCCTCCTTTTTTTTTTTTTCTTCTAAGTAAAAAGGCTACATACATCTTGCAGAGTGTGTTTTTAGGAGACTGTTTTAATCTGTTTCTGTGATTTAAATTGTGCTTAAAAACTGTCTGCCCCCCTGTTTTTTTTGCCTTTAAAAAAGCCTGATTTCAGAGTGCGCGCCCAGCAGTATTCCAGTGTTTGTTTCTTAAACAATCTCTCCCTTACCTGGAAAGTCGACTCTGCTAGCTTGGAAGTGTGGATTCAGCCTGTCTGTATCCAATGAGATTCTGAATAGAGCAGCAGTTTCTTTCCCCCTGACCACAGGGACTGGACTTAGATCATTGGCTCCCTGAGTCCCTGTTGCACCTGAGCACCGCCCCCCACACCTGCTCTGGCCCCTTAAGTTTGTGGAGGGAAGCCCAAGACAGCCACCTCCATTTTGTGAGCCTCTGCATCTCCCCTATGTCCTGATACAGCCCAGTGTTCAAGGATTGCAAAAAGACCTAGGTAAGGAGCCCTGAGATTTTTCTGGGTAAATAGTATTATTTGTTCAAAAGTGTTTATTTCAGCTACCTGTGTCTGTTTTACTGTGGACTCTCTGTGTTTCAGGCAGCCTGGCCTCTTTTAAAGTGGTGTTTTTTTTTAATTCGTTTTTTCCGTGACTGTGTGAATTGCCTTGCTAATTTGTGGCACATAACCCCCCCCCCCTTTTTTTCTTCTTCTAAATAAAAAGGCTACATGCATCTTGCAGAGTGTGTTTTTAGGAGACTGTTTTAATCTGTTTCTGTGATTTAAATTGTGCTTAAAAACTGTCTGCCCCCCTGTTTTTTTGCCTTTAAAAAAGCCCGATTTCAGAGTGCGCGCCCAGCAGTATTCCAGTGTTTGTTTCTTAAACAATCTCTCCCTTACCTGGAAAGTAGACTCTGCTAGCTTGGAAGTGTGGATTCAGCCTGTCTGTACCAAGGAGATTCTGAATAGAGCAGCAGTTGCCTTTCCCCCTGACCACAGGGACTGGACTTCAGTTAACTTGCTCCTTATATAAGTTCCTATTGGTTGTTGCATATGTTATTGTGATAGGTTGTTGGGAGATGGTCTTTCCATTGGTTACTGGCTCCAGGGCTGGGGTTATGATTGGTGGATAGGGCTGAGAATCTGATTGTCTGTTGGTTCTAGGGCTGAGAATCTGATTGGCTGCTGGTTCTAGGGCTGTGATTGGTGGATAGGGCTGAGAATCTGATTGGCTTTTGATTCTAGGGCTGTGATTGGTGGATAGGGCTGAGAATCTGATTGGCTGTTGGTTCTAGGGCTGTGATTGGTGGATAGGGCTGAGAATCTGATTGGCTGTTGGTTCTAGGGCTGTGATTGGTGGATAGGGCTGAGATTCTGATTGACTGTTGGTTCTAGGGCTGTGATTGGTGGATATTGCTGAGATTCAGATTGGCTGTTGGTTCTAGGGCTGTGATTGGTGGATAGGGCTGAGTTTCTGATTGGCTGTTGGTTCTAGGGCTGTGATTGGTGGATAGGGCTGGGGTTCTGATTGGTTGCTGGTTTTAGGGCTGGGGCTGTGATTGGTGGTCAGGAATAAGGCTATGATTGGTGATTAGGGCTGGGTCTCCCATTAATTGTTTGAATCAGGGCTTGAAATTGGATTGGCTAGGGTTAGGACCAGCTTCCTATTGGCCAGTAGGGCTATTAAAGGCTAGGATTCAGGGCGTCTCAGACCGGGCGTTGAGGCAAAGGGCGGAGGGGGCAAGGGCAGCTGCCTGTTTGGGCCTGTTCGGGACAGGTAGGGACTAGGGCCTAGGGCCAGAAATGCTGCCCAATTCTCAATTGACCAGGAATGGTTCCAGCCCCTACACATCCCTCAACATGCAAACACATATTCTACAAAGGCATCCAACTCATGCATCACAAACTGACCACAGACAGATTGCATTGTCCCATCACCCAACACAATACCCTTTACACAACACATATACACATATCCCCCACAACTACAACAGTCAAACACCTGCATTCTCACAGCAAACACTACTCTGTCCACTCCCACTAACAAAACCTGCCATCACCCACACAATACAAAACTACAGTATACATTTCCCTCAGTCTCAGCCTTCCAGATACACACTCTCTGCTCATACTAACCAACAACACTATCCGCTGTTTGCTCCACACAGACCACCTGTCATGATAACAATGCCCAAACCCTGCCTTCAAACACACCATCTACAAACACTCTTCCCCTCTCTTCACCAGTTACACACAACAATACAATCCCCACATGTCACTCCACCACACATATTACCTCTTCCAGTCATCGCAACTAACTCTAACTCCCCTGAGCCACATCCATCACATCTTACACACCTCGCACATTCATCTCCAAAACACATCAACATCACATCTAACACTCAAATTCCACTCACCAGCACTAACTCACATACAAATCCCTCAACAAAAACAACTACAGCAATATCCCCTCTCACTATTCCACAAAAACAATACAGACCACAAACATCAGCACATCAAATCAACACAAACTTACATTACACTTATCATCATACCCACTCCCACCCTCAGGACTACACAAAGAATACAAATTCCATCCTATCGCCACCCCGACTTTCTCACTCTTCACAAACACCTACCACAAGCACCCCAACCCAGCAACTTTCATTCACTCGCCTCTCCTCCATTGCACAATTTAGAGCCTTACATCATGATCCACATGCTCCTCCACCAGCCCTAACCCATACTCCATCCACACTAAACAAACGCAAACAAAATAAAAAACATGCCACTCATAGCAACCTCGCATCCCCTTGTCTATTACATAATAAGACTACCCTACAAAAAACAGTACACTCTTCATGTCTCTCTCAGCCACCAAGTCCACCACCCACACACACAGACCCAACAAAATGCCTCCTTAACCTGCTGGAAGAGGAACACTATATTGAAAAGCAAAACTATTGTGAGCCTCAAACAGTTATCACAACTAGCAACACTTCTGCTTCAAGCTCAAATTATACTACTTACCCTTCTCCTAAACAAAACAACACTACCACTAACACACCTTTTCTAAACTGCCAGCTCATAAATGCTCGATCACTCTAAAAAAACAAACACCACATCTACGACCTGTTCACAGACACACAACCTGACTTACTATTCATAACTGAATCCTGGTTGGGAGGTGACATGGACCCAGTGTTGCTCAAAGCCGTTCCTCCAGGCTATCAAACCGTATAGGCAAGAGAGGAGGTGGACTAGCTATTATATTCAAACAGGCATTGAACCTCAGTAAAACAGACAACATCTTCATACAAGGTTGTGAAGCCCTCCATACCAGATGCCACCCTACTCCAACTTCCTCCTGTAACTTTCTCCTCTTTTACAGACCTCCACCTAACAACTCCACATTCCCAGATGCTTTTCTAGACACAGTCTCAAACCTCATTTCACTATACTCCAGCCTATGCATTCTTGGGGATCTAAACATTTGGTTTGACAAGCCGAATGTGCCCCATCCAAAAGCTATCACCACTGGCCTAGTCGCATTGAACCTACATCAGATTGTACACAGTCCCACACACATCGCTGGACACATCTTAGATGTCATTTTTGCTAAACCTGAACTAGGCACTATTCATAGCATCACACCAATCACTTGGTCAGACCACCATTTGATAACTTTCCAACATACAACTCCACAAATCAACACACCCCACAACTACTTACATACATACACCTATCGACCATGGAGCAAACTCAATTTGGATGACTTAGAAACACAACTAACAGCCAACACAGATCTAGATACAATTAATTCTGTGCCAAACCTTTATGAGAGGCTACAGGAAGCTTTTGATATCCTAATACCACTCCGAAAAACTCAACACAACAAAAGAAAACCAACACCTTGGAGAAACACAGAACTTAAAAAGATAAAGCAACAAATCAGAAAGTTGCAGTGGACCTGGCTCAAAACAAACAACATTCAAGACAAACTGCAGCTACACAAACTTAACAGGATATACAAATCATCAATCAAAAAAGCTAAAAAAAGGTACTACTCAGACAGAATTCAAAATGCTCAATCTACAACCAAGGAATTTTATGAAATTCTCAATGAATTTCGAAAACCTACATGCATGGAAGGAGGTCATCTCACTACTCAAGATTTCACAAACAAATTGGCAACTCACTACACAACCAAGGCAGACACATTGGACTCCTATTTAAAACAGAAGAAAAACATCAGCACCAACCCCTTTCCTAAAATACCCTCCAAGAATAAACCAACCCAACCTCTACAATCCTTCAAACAAATATCCCAGGGTGAATTTATGGATTTTGTCAAAGCAAGCAGTTCTTCCGGTTGCCCTTCTGACCCTTGCCCACCACAAATCTTCAAGAACATTCTTCTATCTACTTCTGCTGCCACACCTGTAAGAAGAATCATCAACAACTCTTTAACTTCAGGAACTTTTCCTGTAGACCTGAAAAAGTCATACATATGACCGTTATTAAAGAAAATAAACCTAGACCCGCAAGACCCCAACAACTACAGACCAATCACAAATGGACCTTTCCTGGGCAAATTGATAGAAAGAGCAGCATTCGCCCAGATGTCACAATTCATTGAAGACAATTCTATACTTTCAGACTTCCAAACTGGATTCCGCCCACGAAGAAGCACTGAATCGGCACTCATAGCAATCTGGGATGATCTTAAAAACACAGTCGACCGAAATGGAGTTGCTGCACTACTTCTCTGGGACCTCTCGGCTGCCTTTGATACGGTTGATCATGACACCCTAATTCAAAGACTCCACGAAGCCGGTATACAAGGGATTGCTCTCGACTGGATTACTTCCTATCTTCAAAAAAGATCTAATAACATCCACTCGCCCCCTCTTCTCGTCCGAACCCTACCTCACAAAAGCCACGGTCCCCCAAGGATCAATCATCTCACCTTTGCTTTTCAACATCTACATGATATCTTTACCAGAACTGATCAATGATTTCCATCTCACATGCTACAACTATGCACATGACACACAAATACTACTTAAATTAGAATGCCCCAAAAACATTAAAAACTCAGAAATCTTCAGTTGACTCAGTGCTGTTTATCAGTGGATGACCAGGAGCCATCTCAAACTAAATACCTCCAAAACAGAAATACTCATATGTGGTGACTGGAAAAATTATGACCTTCTGTGCGTCTGGCCTGACGATCTCGGACCACCTCCTCAATTATCCAAGGAAGTTAAAAACCATGGATTCCAAGTTAGCTATGAATGCCCAAGTGGACAAATTAGCACAAACAAGCTTCATCACCTTGAAGACTTTACAACGCATCTTCCCCCACCTCGGATTTCCACACAAGGTGCAAGATACTATCTCGCTTGTACTATCCAAACTGGATTATGCCAATGGCCTCTACCATGGATCATCTCGATCTATTATAAAAAAACTACAACGTATCCAGAATTCCGCAGCCAGGCTACTATTACATGTAAAGCGGCAAGCCCACATCTCCCCTGCCTTGAGAGCACTACACTGGTTACCTGTTGCCAGAAGATGCACTTTCAAGCTGCTTTGTTTCACCCACAAAGCTATACATGGAACAGGACCACTTTTTATCAGGAACAAAATAAAAAAATATATCCAACAAAGAAACCTCCGCTCAAGATTGCCACCCTGCCTTAGAACACCACCATACAAGAAAAAGACTATAGGTGGTACATCCTTCTCCATTCAAACAGCCAAACTATGAAATTCATTACCCCCAACTATAAGAGCCACAGATAACTTTCTTGTCTTCAGAAAACTACTCAAGAGTAGGCTCTTTCCTTCATAACCACCATATTCAAACAACTATGGACTGCATATGCCTATGTTGATAAATATTTTTTTCAGATTATGTGTATATTTCTAGTTATGTATAGTTCTTTAGAAAATATGAATCGCTACTATGTCATAACAATAAAATGCACACACACTCTTTAAACCTATTTGACTAAGTATATTTTACCCATGGTTCTAATCACGTATTGTATGTGCATATGTGTGTGTATTCATGTGTGTTTGTATGTGTGTGTGTATGTATATATATATATATATATATATATATATATATATATATATGAATGTATGTGTATATGTTGTTTCTGTGCTTGGCATGTTCGTGGGTCATTGCATGGCTCCTGGGTGGGTTGTTATACTAGATATCTATGAATTCCTGCTCTCATCTTATCACACTTATCTACCCATCATCATATGTCATGTCTCTATCAAACTATCCTCCATTCTCACTCTGACTCATCCCAAATCCTTTCTACTACTTTCATCTCCTAAGTAACTCTGCCTAAGCTCTTCCCTCCGCTTCCACATCTAACTCACCAAACCTCACTCTATTACCGTGACCTCCACACAACCCTACTAAATTCTCCCGCATTTATCTCACCCTGCTACTATGCTCTCCCTAACCCCTCCTCCATCCCCCTTTACTCATCCCAAGCCTTTGGGTTGAGTAAATGAAGGATGTACTCCCATTTAACACTTCTGGATTTCTTTCCTCCTTCACCCCTCCATTACTCCAGTCAATCTAACTAACAAACTCTCATATCCACGGCTCAAATTAACTCATAATAATACTAAAACTGTACTCATTATTTCCCGATACTAATCCATCACTAATTCTTGTTGGGTTCCAGAGTAACGTGCTACTCACCGAAAAGCGCTTTGACGCCTCAATAGGGGTAGTAAGCGCTATATAAATACGATTACAATCACAATTACAATTACAATTACTAGTCACTTATGAATGGATGAGGCTTGACTGCCTGCAACCTTACTCTCAACTCTGCGCTGAAATTGTTTTTTGAACTGTGAGTTTGAAAATGCCACATTTAGAAAGTGCAAAGAAAGCAGATGATGACCGGAATGCTGAACAATGCAAACATTCACCCCCAGTCACAAAGATCTGGGTTTAATACATCATATTTTTGCTCATTACATCATCCCAGTTTGGATATCAGTCTTGACCCTGTTCCTCATGGAAACAATCCAGCCCGAACTGCCAAACCAGGTTCTCCCTGGACCAGAAACAACCATCCTAGGACCGGTGTCAGGGTATCACCTTTCATCAGCTAGGCTAGCTTGAATCCAGTGGTGCAGTGAGCACGGGACCCATGTCTGGGAATACCCTTCCCACTTGGGGCGACAAATGCAAAAAGAACAGATGATGGACGAAATGCTGAACAATGCAAACATTCATCCCCAGTCACAAAGATCTGGGTTTAATCCATTGTTTTTTTGCTTACCACACCACCACAGTTTGGTCCCAGCCATATGAAAATCAGTCTTGACCCTGTTTCTCATGGGAATATTCCAGCCCTAACTGCAAAGCCAGGTCCTCTCTGGACCAGAAACAACCATCCTAGGACCGGTTTCAGGGTATCACCCTTCCTCAGCTAGGCTAGCTTGAATCCAGTGGCGCAGTGAGCAGGGGACCCACGTTTGGGCATACCCTTCCCACTTGGGGCAACAAATGCAAAAAGAACAGATGATGGACGGAATGTCAAACAACACAAACATTCACCACCAGTCACAAAGATCTGGATTTAATCCATCGGTTTTTTTGCTCACCACATCACCCTAATTTGGACTCAGGCACGTGCAAATCAGTCTTGACCCTGTTCCTCATGGGAACATTCCAGCCCGAACTGCCAAACCAGGTCCTCCCTAGACCGGCAACAAGCATCCTAGGACCGGTTTCAGGGTATCACACTTCATCAGCTAAGCTAGTTTGAATCCAGTGGTGCAGTGAGCACGGGACCCACATCTGGGAATACCCTTCCCACTTGGGGTGACAAATTCAAAAAGAACAGATGACCGTCAAAATGCTGAACAATGCAAACATTCACCCCCAGTCACAAACATCTGGGTTTACTCCATCGATTTTTTGCTCACCACAACACCCCAGTTTGGACCCAGCCATATGCAAATCAGTCTTGACCCTGTTCCTCATGGGAACAGTAAAGCCCAGACTGCCAAGCTAGGTCCTCCCTGGACCAGAAACAAACATCCAAGGACCAGTTTTAGGGTATCACCCTTAATCAACTAGGCTAGTTTGAATCCAGCGGCGCAGTGAGCATGGGAGCCACGCCTGGGCATACCCTTCCCACTTGGGGCGACAAATGCGAAAAGAACAGATGATGGACGGAATGCTGAACAATGCAAAAAATCACCCCGTCACAAAGATCTGGGTTTAATCCATCGCTTTTTTGCTCACCTCACCACCCCACTTTGGACCCAGCCAAATGCAAATCAGTCTTGACCCTGTTCCTCATGGGAACAGTCCAACCCAAACTACCAAGCCAAGTCCTCCCTGGACCGGAAACAAGCATCCTAGGACTGGTGGTGCCAAATTCAGTTCCTGGGTCTTTGGAAGTGAGCTCTGGTGCAACCAAGAAGAAACTAAGTACATCAACTCCAGAGAGACTTTGGAACCAGTGGCGCTTTCTGACTCTGCGCCACTGCCTGCATCACAACCATGGTCCCCGCTGAATGCAACGACTGCAACCTGTAATACAGGTCTGAGCGCTGTGTCACTGATGTCCATGACACCCAACTCTGAATCCACTGCAGCACCTGTGGCCCCGTGGTGTTATCGCGACACCCCAAAGTCACCGCCTCATATCTTGACCTGCTGGATTCATCAACACTGCCTTGTCGTAAGGAACCAATGCCTCGCCACTGATGAAGCATCACCTCCCATTCAGCCGCAAGGAACCACCATCTCACCTCCCCTGCCTTGCAGTAAGGAGCTGACACCTTACCTCCCCGGTAGCAGTAAGGAACAGACGCCGCACTGGCTCCAGCGACACCTCACCTACCTGACTCTGTGCAACGCCTTTGTTTCCTCATCATTTTCCAAGGTGTTGTACACAGGGACCGAGTGTCTCTGTGACTGGCCCACACTCCCTTGTGAGTGACGTCGGACTGTTGGAAGCAACTCTGTCAAGACCCCATGATAGCCCCCGTTGGGGCTATTGTGTTTCCAACCGCTATACCAAGATGTAATCTTTGAAAATGTGTATCTTTACTCATGCATGTTGGATTGTTGTTGTTTTGGTCTTGTTTGACTCAGATAAATATTGGATATTCTTCTAAACTGGTGTGGAGTACTATTGTGGTGTTTTCACTGTGTTACTGTGTGTATGTGTGTGCAAAAATACTTTACACATTGCCTCTGAGATAAGCCTGACTGCTTGAGCCAAGCTACCAACTGCGAGAGCAGGGGTACTCTTAGCTGCGTGGCTCTCTTACACTGACTGGAGTGAGGGTCCCTAGTTGGACAGGGTGCAAACCTCTGCCAACTAGAGATCCTATTTCTGACACACCCTAAGTGTGACAGGTATGCCCCGATGTCAGACTCATGCACACTGTGCCTCCAGAAGCAAGCTATACCAGGCTGATGAGGCCAAAAAAGGGCAAAACCAGTCCTCGGTTGCTTGTGTTCTTCTTCTTGGTAAAAGGATTGCCTAATGATTCTTAAGTCACAGAGACCCCAGGTAACTGGCCTTACAACATTGTTGGCTATGCCCAGCCCTTATCCAAAGTGCAATTCTATGTGCGTTTTTTTTCTAAATTGAGAGAATCACATTTTGCATGTCACTGTACCTATGTCACTATAGAAACCTTTTTGGCTGATGATGTTGCTCACAACTCTAGTGAGTGATAACAGTCTGCAATTTAAAAAAGAAGTGCTTGTTGATTTTAAAAGTTCGGGATATTAAAAATAATTTCACTGCCTTTTACCATTTCCAAGTCAACTGAGTACTACAAATGATAAACAGCAATTCACTCATGTTTTTCAAAGAAAAATTTAATGGACATTATCCACCCAGATGTTCACGTCACATAACCAGAAAGCTTTCACTGCAGGAAGTTTTCAGATTAGGTGGAAGAGAATATAGGTAACATGATACAAGTCTAAATATTTGGTAGGATCTGAAATGTAATCTCCAAATTATATTTTGCCTTCAACCCGGTGAAAGTGAAGACTAAAGTGGTATCCTATCGCAAGCAGAAGAATGTTGATTTCTGGTGCAGGGAATGACAGAAGGGGAATCATTAGCATTAAACGAAGGAGTACATCGTTCAATTAATGATGTTTGAGGGCTGGATGCTGGATGTGACTTGTAACGTTGTGCCATGTGTGGGGATTTGCCCAAGGCAAGTATCTTGATCTTTTTTGATTGATTATGCCAGTTCAGGGTCAGGAGCAAGCAGTTTTAGAAGGTGCAGTTTCACATGCAATATGTTTCCATGTCAGTTTGCATGGTTACCCTTTAGTGTTTAAAGTCTTGCATGCCATGGCTGTGTGTAGTTTCATGTTGCATTGGTGTCTGTGCTTGTGCCCATGTAAGCTCAAGGTGTGTTGCATCTCGGCCCTTGCTGTGTTTTTGGAGGGGGTGGATTTGATAAAGTCTGTACAAATGGTCTGTCTCTGTTCCTTGGAATGGGTGGTTTTGAGGCGGAGAGACCTGTTGTATGGGAAGTCTATCAATAAACCACCTTACTGTCCCTCTCATCTGGGGTCTTTGACTCCATCCTGCGTCAACAGGGCAGCTGAGTTCCACACCATAACCATTCTAGAAAATCATTTTCCAAGGGTCACACAAGATATGACAATATCTGTCAAAAATTACATTGTTCACAGAAAATCACGTCACTTGTGTGCTAACTGGAAGCCTGGGCATAAATTATCTATGAGTTGAAACAGCTTGACCAACACCAAACAGCTGAGAGTGATTACACAAACCATGTCTTGGGAAATTCCTATGAATTTTGAAGTTCAATGACTCACATAAAGAAAAGAAGGTGTTTAAGTGATGCTGGCATTAAATGGCAATGATACCCGGTGATGTGTTTTAGCATAGTCCTTTGATCTGACGTAGGATGCTTAGGCATCATCTATGAGCTTTTTCACAAAGAAACAACTTTGTTTTCATTTTTTGTCCTCATTTGCCAAGTGGTCCAATGTACCACAATAAAGGATATCCATTAACAGTCTGCCATTATAACTATTGAATCTTAGAAGTGGGCTAAACACAAAAGGTGGATGGAAAGGGGGAGCCCACATGCACCACTTCATATCACCAAGTTAGGCTTATTTATCTGACAGGCAGAAAATCAGAATTGCTCTCTCTCCATTGAATGGAAGCTGAACAAAGATCTTCCATCCTCCTACTTGTCTTTAGTCCAAATCCAATTTGCAGACTCTATCCACTCATTTTAACCAACTCCCATGAGGGGGAGGGTGGGCTTCAGCCAACTGATACACATCTCTGTCCTCACCTACAGAATAAGACAGAAGAATAGGCATTTCTGTCTGTGTAGTATGCACAAGTCCAGTTGAACATTCATGCCAAACAAAATCAAGAGGGGGCACATTATGATTGCACTACCTAGCTGTCTATCCTTGGGATAGATATCAGCCAGTTGACAAACATCCCGATATTTGCCAATCTCCTTTAAGCCTCCTATATTCTACCATTAAATCAGCATCGCTCAGGAAAAAACATCTTTTTACCTGCCACAGAATATATCTTACTCCAAAGAAATGTTGTAGGTGTCCCCCTTTTGAAATCGACGTGGGATGGAAATGGTAGATGATATCCATATGTTCAGATTACGCCCCCGCTTAGGTAGCTTTTGGGAAAGTGTGTTGAGGGTGATTTCTGGACTTTTGGGAGAACAAAGTAAAACCTTTCGAGCTCTTTTCCAGAAAGTGAACCATGTATGGCTGGTCTCAGCTTCAGTGGGGTTGATTAACAATCGTTGGGCCACATCTAGAGAAGAGTCGATCTAAAGGCTGCTGCTTCCTTTAATTCTGAATTGCAATCTCCTTAAAGTCTGTGTAGTGAAGAGAGTTGATCCAACCTGAGGTAGAGACAGACCCATTGTAGATATTTAGAATATGCACATAAGGTACATTTCAATACAAAGAATCTAAATGGAGCCTATTTACACAGTCACTGCTTATTCTCAATACCGGGCATGTATCCAGCCCTTTATGGACCTATCCAGGCTTGACACTCATGATGCATTGCATTTTAATTTACAACTTTCACTACAGTAACTATGAGTATCTGTACACAGTACACAAATGCAACTTACATGTTCACACTCTAGTGAGAACAAGCCCTTAACACTGGAAATTAATTAAAACAATACAAAGGAAAGACTTTAAGAACTTTGGTTGTTTTCTTTTCTGGATAACCAAAAAAGGAAGAAAAAAAACAATTGGTGCTAAATGTTGTTTTCAAAACAGTTTGTTAATGTAAGTTGTGATTATGCACTGTGTGGGTACTCATAATGGCACATTCTGAGTTATAGCCCTAGTTGTCTTCCATATATGAGAGTCATATATAACTGAGTTGTTGATTTGCTTTTTTAGTTACACATCATTTTGAGAAGAGTGCTGACCACAGCGTGGAGTCTGTGTACAGTAGTCAGACCAGATGTTGGTTAGTCTTGTCTGAGATGTGCAGCTTCCTGTCTGATAGCTTGCTATGTTGTGATGTTTTTATTTTGGGAAAAGTCTCTAGAGGTAGAGTCAATATAGGTGGCCCATCTGCTGTTTATTCCTGTATAGAACCATAGTCCATATTTATACTTTTTGACACAAAACTGCGCTAAAGCAGTTTTGCGTAAAAAAAATTAACGTGGGCTAATGCCATTTCTTAGCACCACCCGTGCGTCAAATTTATACTTTGATGCATGGTGGCGCTAAGCACGGGTTAGAGTCATTTTTTTTTACGCACACCATTGCACGCATCTTAAATCAAAATGACGTTAACGCAGGGAAAATTACTCTAATCCGATTTGCGACATCGCAAACAAGATATGCGCCATTTTCCAGTGCAATAGCGTCAAAAAGCAGCGCAAATGCAGCAAACAGTGCTAAGGAGCCCCAAAATGGATCCCAGAAGCCAGGAGAGACCTCAATCTACCAGACACCAGCCAGGAGGACACAGACAAGATCCAGGGGAGAGGAGCATGAAATACTGGTCAGAGAGGTGACGGAGCACCATCATCAACTTTTCTTTACCTCTAAAATGCCAATTGGGAGTAGAGAGGCAATTTCACAACAAATTGTCAACAAGATAAACAGTGTGGCAGAGGTCCGGAGAACTGTCACGTAGTGCAAGAAATGCTGGCATGACTGCAAGTGCAGGACAAAGGAAAAAATGGCAAGGAACAGGAAGGCAGCACTGCAGACTGGAGGTGGGAGTCCCCCACCGCAGGAGGCCCTGGACGATATGTAGGAGATGGTTGCAGCCGTCATCCCGGAGGAGATCGTCACAGGAATCGCAGGACAGGACAGCGCAGACTACCAGGAAACAACACGTATGCAGGGTAAGTTGCATGGGGGACCAAAATGCCTAAATGTTAATTGCAAGGAGGGGGAGGTGCATTCCTACTGCACAATGCATATCAGCCATGGAAATTAGGCAATGGAAAGGGGAAAGGGGCATAGCACGGGTGCATAGGCTGTGCAGGGGCATCCAGGGGCACAGCACAACACCAACAACCTTTGCATGGGTGTACGCCTCCATGCCAAGGCTGCTGGAAATGCAGTAGCAGACCAGGAGGGTAGGGTAGAAAACTGGGCTGCTGTCACAGGACAGCTGGTATTGTCAGAACGTGAACTAGGGGACAATGCCTGACTTAGGCCATTTCCTCAAGTGGCATTTACCATTGACAACAGTTGCCAGTACCACATGTGCTGTGTGTGCTGGTCAATTAGGAAATGGCAGTTAGGTGCCCATGAAACAAACACACCCAAAATGAGGGTTCAGAATCCCCTTAAATTCCTAACCAAGTGTACATTCTGTCAAATGCTCATGTCTATAGGCGCAATAAACATCAAGTATTGTTACTCACATTATGAAGTACACAGCAGTAATGTCATACCCATGCTGCCCAATCCAGGGTCTACCCCGTGCCTGTGTTACAATAGCTGCAATGCCACCTTGCAACATCTCAACTGTCATACTGCTAAGACAACAGCATTGAGGGGGAGGACATGTATGTCTAGCTAGAAAAACACACCTGCACAGTCATAAGAGGAAATTGAACATTTCCAGGCCCATCAGTGCAATCCAATGTAGCACACATTGGCAAACATCAACATGACACACTACCAATGCTGACACCTGTATCGTGTCATGCCACTGCAATACATGGTATGTGCTGGGTTTCAGCAACGTATAGGTGCATGTGAAATATCATACACTGGGTCAGGCCCATATTGTTATGTGTGGTGTAAGTGGCATCAGAACACCAACAGGCATTGAAGGGCTCACTATGTTAATGGAAGTAGAGGGAGGGTTGAGTAGGACAAGAAGGTGGCAATACACAATTTGGACAGAACCTACACCTAGAGGATGTGATGGAGACATATCCCCAAACTGCCCACATTACATGTGACATGCAGGTGGGGCATAGAGCTGTGAGAATGCTAATATCAATGACAGGAACAATGAACAGGAACCCAGATTACAATGTTCCACTAATAGGAAGTCAGTAACATCACATTACAACTGCCACAACACAGACACACTAATTGTACAATATCTCATTGCAGAGGACGATGGCTGTCCTGTGGACATGCCTATCCTGGACTACCCTGATGACATGGATGACGAGCTGACAACCATTAGCCAGGAAACCCTCCAAGATGTCTGGGAACCCTCCAGACATCACCTTCAGTCACACGGAGGAGCACAGTTGTAGCAGCCATCACAGAGGACCCACCCACCAACCTAATAGTACGACCTACCACCCCAAACGCAGCTGAGGACTCTCATGACACTGGGAAGACCTTTGAGAGGACAGTTGTGGGAGTACAGCGGGAGCTGGCCAAGGAGGTGCGGGTGGGGATGCAAAATATGGTAGCCAGCCTTGAGGGGATACGCATGTGTATGATGACATCCGCAGAACAGTCAGCAGCCATGCAAGTCTAACAATCACTACTGCAAGGACTGCAACAGTGTGTGAGGGACTTCACCATTGTAGTGAGGGAGTTGCCACAACACCTGGCATCCCAAACATTTCACTGCATGCATGACTACAATCATGACCCTCTCAGGGCCGACCTGGCTGCCTACCACAGCGATGTTGCTGCTATGCTCAATACCCAGCAGCTCCTCCTTGCTGCAGTTATGCTCTTAATAATTCCAAAGTTGGCACCTACCGGGAATTCAGAGTCCAATTCTCCAAACACTGAAGTGTGTGTTGCCCCATCAAACCCACCACCGCCAAGGGCAGAGGAGACTACACACACATCAGAAGATGAAGACGTGGAACAGATCACCTTCACCCGTGGTAGTACCCGGTAGCACCAGTCCATGCCACACGGGCAGTGATTTTCCTATGTCGTTGCTTGATAACATGCCAGTCTTGCTACAGTTGGTAACATGCACTGTTCTCCAACACACTGTTTACCTTACCACTATGGACTGCAATTGTCTCTCACTACCTAATTGCCAATTCATGTTCCTCTGCACTGAATGACACTCCATCACAGCATGTCCAATGACATGTCCCTCATCATTGCACTTGTGTTGCGTCACAATAGAATGCGTCACACGAATGGACTATGTAAATATTGCACCACAGCACTTGAAAATAAACAGCACCAACACAACCACTTTGTCTCTGTGTAATGTGACACATCAACTGTGCAGGAGTTTTGTGATGCATGTAATATGTCAAAGGCCACAGAATGGCAATACAATAGTGTAGAAAGCATGTGGGCTGATATCTATGAACAAGGGTCTGGATTTTATAATCATCTGTGCTGCTTGTGGCCTATTTCTGAAGTTAAAGCATCACAAACAGTATACTGCTATGAAAATAATGTATATGTCAGGCCCAAAGTATCCATAGATGAAACTCAATGCTGTCCACATCCCCTACAAGACAATCATTGTGTATGTGACATGCGACTCTAAACTTAAATCCCACACCACACAGCCGGAATGGATGTGTACGAGTGTTTGGACAATAATATCACCTGGGAGTACAATGTAAAAAATCATAGCTGTGATTTGTGTATACTGAACTTCATAAGATTATGACACCACTCAGTTTATCAGGGTTCACATGAACATCAGGCTGCAGGCAGACATCGCACAGTGCCCAAGATTCCAACACAGGACTCAAATGATGACAGCTTTAAAGTCACACCTACCTCTACAATACATGGGAACCATAGTCACCTTGTGTGTTGGGTTCAGTGGATGGCCGATGCATAGACATGTAGCTTTGTTGTAGCTGCCAATGTGACAGCTCATTTGGAAGTGGGAATAACCATGTCAAGAATGGGATGTGGATGCAGGATGGAACACACAGGCAAACACAAATTTGACACTGTACACTCATGCAAAGGCCCAGATCCCCAAGCATATGACACATACCATGAAGGAGTAAATAAAACGTTATTATATATGTATGAAAGGAAACTTAAACTATGTTGAATACCTATACCATACAAAAATAGAGGGGATTTAGGAGGGATTATGGTCCAGTGTATATCCTCCCAGCGGAAATGTCAAGAAATATGTAATACACTGTTCCAACCAAGAAAGAAAGAAAACAAGTGGCGGGGGTCCTAAATTTTAGGAGCAAGAAACCTCACACATCCATAGGATGTCATGCTTCATCATCGGTACTGCTCCTCGTCAGACCGGCGCTGCAATGTCTGACGGGCACCGCCCCTAATGGGGGGGGTTCTTTGCCGGAGATCTTTTGCAATGATGGTGCCGTGACCTTAGAAGTAAATGTGTGAAAGAGGAGATTGGAAAAAATCGTGGTTAAAATTGGCTCACAGAACTGCCACTGGGTCGATAATTTTATTGGACCAGATGGACGGTCAGGGTCAAGATTAAAAGAGTATATATAGTCAAAAACGAGTGAACCAGAGGTAATGCTCAATCACTCTGTATGAGATAGTGAAGGGGGGAATTTGGGATTTTCCAAAACCTACCCTATCATGGGTCAACATGTTTCGCATCCTGGTGGTCCATACGGATCCAGTGATGCTTCATCAGGACCTAGATGACTACGTGAATCTCCAATTTATATGGGCCACATATGTTTCCTAATACAAGTGTACCGTCAACGGATGCCAGAGATTATCTGGAAAAATAACCATCACTTACATAAACATGGAACCACTTAGTCCTATTTGTCGCCCTGTAAATCAAAATACACAGGTTAATCAAAGGTCAGGGCGAGTCAAAGCCAAACTAATAGAGGTCAATAGACCTCTCATGCATATAAAGGGAAATGAGGGCAAAAAGTGCTATGCGGTGAGAGTGTAAAAAAACCGTGAAAGAAGCACACGCATGCATATGTACAAAATGCAGGCTTACCGTCCTACATTAGTGAACGAGCATCCTAGGAACACAAAGACCTATAATCCAGCGCAATTAACGTCTATGGGAAGAAAACGTGAGAAAAATTAAACAGCGGGGGTGGAATACCAAATAGGTATCCAAATTAGTAAAGAGTACGGTAGCGTGGAAAAATAGGTTTTCTTACAAATCCCTACAAGGAGGTACATTGTGTGGTTGATACCAACCAGTGTATAAATAGAGATAACAATGCAGAGTGGGGAAGTTAACTCTATCAAACTTCCCTAATTTGGCTGGCAATCAGTCAATAGAACAAGCTCAGACCGTTACGTGTACCTAATCTAACTCCAAGTTAGGTAACAGACCAGGGGGAAGTATAAGGGGTAATATACAGCCAGGGGGGTCACTAAGTAGTGAAAACAACAGGGCCGGAAATAGAAAAAACACATGTGCATTCCATGAGCATCGGGCCCCTATAAGGGATGGTGTAGGTCCCGGTGGTATACGAAGATTCACTATATTGGCAGGTATGTGCGTTCATGGTAAGGTTGTACCCAAAAGTATACAATGGTAGCGGGGGATAAGGGAAGGTATATCTTGAGTGAAGTCGATCCTTCATTACGGGGAGGGTACAAAAAACGGGTGCCCGAGATTATCGGCAAGTCACGTCTAGTGATATAGCAGAGACAGTCCTGTATTCCGCGGTGGGTCCCGAAATCGGGAGCCTAAACTATCTAAGGTGCGGGCAGTCAAAAACTTACTTGGTAGATAAGGTGCTGGTGGGCGGAGAACCTACCCAGGTCCGAGGTCCCTGCAGATTGCAAGGAACGCTGCCGGAGTCGGAGAAAAGCTCGCCGTCCCGGAAGCACCGCATGCGTGTTTCCGGTGACGTGAGAGTCAGGCAACCAGGCAGACAAAAAAAGTGAAGAGAGACTCAGACTCGAGTCCAACGAAGCCTCCAATAGAGGAGAGCAATATAGTACCAAAAAAGGAAACTGATCGTTGTAGTTAAAACGAAGAAGTCAGCCTCGGGGGTAAGGAACAGAGGACATAGTGAATGTCACATTGTTCCATAATTAGAGGAAATCGGAAGTCAACAGAGAACAACCAGATTCAGCCAGAGGGGCCATGGATAAGTAGCTAGGTCATAAAGGGTGGTGTCATGGCTTAGAGGAAAAGTTTAAATGGCATGATCAAAAGACAGTGATAGAACCCAGAAAAGGTCACTGGGCAAAACTTAGAGTTTTACTTCATTAGACTCATCCATGGGATATCATCATTCAGTCCAATAACGTGAGTGCGTAATTTAAACACCCAGCGTTGTTCTAACTCAAAAAGGGAGTTTAATGAATTCCGTGGGTCAGTTTGAAGAACAACCCACCACAGGTCGTCAGGGCTATGTCTCCTCTCGAGGCAGTGTAGGGCCAATTTAGTCGTGGTACAACCACATCTAATATTGCTGCGGTTTTCATTGATTCTCAGTTTTACTGTTCTTGTGGTCATTCCTATATATTGTAAATTGCACGGGCAGGTGATCATATACACACAGTTTTTTGTGTTGCAGTTGGTGTGTTTGACTAAATGCCATGTACCTATGGTGTCAAATTCAATGGATTTTAACTGTTTGGTGAGGGCACAAACGTTGCAGGTACCACAAGGAAAGTGACCGGTCACAGGTGGAATGCCCCATAATGATTTTGATAGAGGGGTTGGAGGGGCAGAGCGAGGTCTGGTATGGACTAATAGATCCTTAAAATTGGTAGTGCGTTTAAAAGCAAACAAAGGTTTTGGAATCTGCTCGCCACCGCTACACAGGATCGACCATCTCTTGTTCACAATCTTTTTAATGGAATTGGAAAGAGGAGTAAACGTCGATACACAGGTAAGTTTAAAGTCTGGATTACGGGGAGTGCTGGATAATAAAATGTCTCTATTTTGAGATTTTGCTCGTTTGTAGGCTGTCCTGACCGCTGTATCTGGATAGTGGCGATTGCCAAGTTTAACGGACAGGTCATCAGCTTGAGAATTGAACATGTGCATGGTACTACAGTTTCGTCGAAGTCTGAGGAACTGGCCGTACGGTAAATTGTCTCTCAATGCCTTAGGGTGGTGACTCTCATACAGGAGGAGGCTGTTACGATCTGTAGGTTTTTGATAAGTATGGGTATGAAGTTTCCCACCCTCTATGTAAATCATGAGGTCCAGAAAAGGTATCTGGGTGGCGGAAACATAGGATGTAAATTTCAAAAAGGGATTCAAGGTGTTAATCCAGGTAGTGAATGCTTGTGTCTCTGTAAGGGAACCATGCCACACAATCAAGATGTCATCAATATACCTGCGCCAAAGTTTGATGTTAGCCTGAAAAGGATTCGTGTCAGGAAGTATGAACCGTGATTCAAAGTCAAACATATATAGGCAGGCGAGACTAGGGGCAAAAGTGCTGCCCATTGATGTACCGTGGATTTGATGAAAAAGAAGATCCTCAAACTGGAAGAAATTTTCTTTCAAGGCCAGGGATGCACAATGCATGATAAAATGTGCAGGGGTAGTGAGCGTCTGACTAGTAGATAGAAGAGCAGACTCCACAACCTCTAGGGTAGCCTCCTGAGGAATGTTGGTGTAAAGGGCTTCGACATCTAGAGTGATGAGTGCGTGGACTTGAGTAGTAGAATTAATAGTTTCAATCAGATTAAGGACGTCTTTTGTATCCTTAAGATATGTAGTGGATGTCTGCACCATGGGTTGTAAAAATTTGTCACAGAAGATGGAGAGGGGTTCCAAAACGGGACCTATGCCAGAGACTATTGGGCGCCCTGGGGGAGGTCTCTTACCCTTATGAATCTTAGGGAGACAGTAAAAGTAGGGAATGCGTGGATTAGTAGTGTCCAAGAATTCCGCTTCTTTACGTGAGATCCATGTGTTTCCTAGGGCTTCCTCTATCATGCCTCGGATTTCAGTTTGCAGTCTCTTAGTTGGGTCGATGTCAATCTGCATATAGTATGTAGAGTCCCCCAGAAGGCGAAGGCATTCCTGTCTGTAGTCAGAAGAATTGAGTATAACCGTAGCTCCACCTTTGTCCGCAGGTTTTATGACAATACTCATATCCGATGATAGAGTTTTAAGGGCATTTCGTTCAACATTAGAGATGTTGGAAAAACTCCGTTTAGGTTGTAAAGAAGCCAAGTCGCTTGATACTGCTTTTTCAAAAGCTAGTACCTCACAAGGCATCGAAGAGGTGGGGGGCATAAATGTAGAGGGTTTGCTGAGGCCCGTGTCTACGGGTGGGTCAGTATCAGGTCTCTCTCCAAAGAAGAATTGTAGTCTGATCTTTCTGAAGAGACGGGACATCTCACAGTGGAGGCGGAAAAAATCCTCTTGTGGTGTGGGTACAAATCCTAACCCTTTGTTCAGGATCTGTAGTTCTATTGTGGAAAGCGATCTAGAAGATAGGTTTACTACTAGATCCGATTCGGTGGATTCTTCCCTTGACTGCGGGTTATCATTTGTGGTTCGTCCTGAGCCCAGTGTACCCTTCTGCCTCTTCCTCTCCTTCTGCCTCTTCCCCTGCCCCGGCCGCGGCCTAAAAAAGGCAGATATGGCAGCATAGGGCGAGGTTGATAAAAGGGGAAGGGTTGCTGCCATGCTAAGGGTTGTCCGGGAGGGTACTGGGGATAGTGATAGAAAGGATGAGTGCCATCATCATCCGTGCTCCACCCATCGGATGAGGAACTATTGCTGTATTTCCGTGGTTTTTTAGTTGATGTGGATGTAGACGACTCATCGGATGAGAAGGAATGTGTATCCGTAGTGAAGTCATCTGTGATGTAGGGGTAGACTTTTTCACGACTGAACCTCGAGATATCTTTCTGTAACTTCGTAATCTTCTGTTGAGTCAAGAACTCCTTGTTTTCATTGAGTTCAGAGTTGATTTCTGCTAAGCGATTCTTAAAAGCAGCCAGTGAAACTGTAGTCTTGAGGGTACCTTCCATGAGAGAGATCTGTACCGTGATGGAATCAGCCAGACGTTTGGATGTGTTAATGATAAGCACTAGCCAATCCCGGGTACATTTCCAAGCTACCTGTGCCCAGTCTTTTCTAAATGCTAAGTCTTGAAGAAAAATCCTGGGCATATTGGAGACGAGTAAACCGTTGGGGGCTATATTGGCCCTCAGATATTCGGTCATAATCGTACCATGTAGGACGGTTTTAACAAGGTCTCTTTTGAGTGTAGACAACTTGTCCCACTCTTCTTTAGAGGGGCCCGAAGGGCCAGAGCCGTCATTTCCCAGAATAGAGGGAGTCTGTAAAATTGCAGAAACTATGTCGTCGTCAAAACTGAGTCCCTGGAAATTATCCATGTTAAGGGTGTTTCGAGAAAAAGGTAATAATCCCACAGCTAGGCTGCTGTGCTGAGATATACAAAAATAGAGGGGATTTAGGAGGGATTATGGTCCAGTGTATATCCTCCCATTGGAAATGTCAAGAAATATGTAATACACTGTTCCAACCAAGAAAGAAAGAAAACAAGTGGCGGGGGTCCTAAATTTTAGGAGCAAGAAACCTCACACATCCATAGGATGTCATGCTTCATCATCGGTACTGCTCCTCGTCAGACCGGCGCTGCAATGTCTGACGGGCACCGCCCCTAATGGGGGGGCTCTTTGCCGGAGATCTTTTGCAATGATGGTGCCGTGACCTTAGAAGTAAATGTGTGAAAGAGGAGATTGAAAAAAATCGTGG
Organism: Pleurodeles waltl; assembly: GCF_031143425.1. Lineage (NCBI taxonomy): Eukaryota > Metazoa > Chordata > Amphibia > Caudata > Salamandridae > Pleurodeles > Pleurodeles waltl. The sequence continues at coordinate 356,890,880 of NC_090443.1, forward strand.
TTAAAATTGGCTCACAGAACTGCCACTGGGTCGATAATTTTATTGGACCAGATGGACGGTCAGGGTCAAGATTAAAAGAGTATATATAGTCAAAAACGAGTGAACCAGAGGTAATGCTCAATCACTCTGTATGAGATAGTGAAGGGGGGAATTGGGGATTTTCCAAAACCTACCCTATCATGGGTCAACATGTTTCGCATCCTGGTGGTCCATACGGATCCAGTGATGCTTCATCAGGACCTAGATGACTACGTGAATCTCCAATTTATATGGGCCACATATGTTTCCTAATACAAGTGTACCGTCAACGGATGCCAGAGATTATCTGGAAAAATAACCGTCACTTACATAAACATGGAACCACTTAGTCCTATTTGTCGCCCTGTAAATCAAAATACACAGGTTAATCAAAGGTCAGGGCGAGTCAAAGCCAAATTAATAGAGGTCAATAGACCTCTCATGCATATAAAGGGAAATGAGGGCAAAAAGTGCTATGCGGTGAGAGTGTAAAAAAAACGTGAAAGAAGCACACGCATGCATATGTACAAAATGCAGGCTTACCGTCCTACATTAGTGAACGAGCATCCTAGGAACACAAAGACCTATAATCCAGCGCAATTAACGTCTATGGGAAGAAAATGTGAGAAAAATTAAACAGCGGGGGTGGAATACCAAATAGGTATCCAAATTAGTAAAGAGTACGGTAGCGTGGAAAAATAGGTTTTCTTAGAAATCCCTACAAGGAGGTACATTGTGTGGTTGATACCAACCAGTGTATAAATAGAGATAACAATGCAGAGTGGGGAAGTTAACTCTATCAAACTTCCCTAATTTGGCTGGCAATCAGTCAATAGAACAAGCTCAGACCGTTACGTGTACCTAATCTAACTCCAAGTTAGGTAACAGACCAGGGGGAAGTATAAGGGGTAATATACAGCCGGGGGGGTCACTAAGTAGTGAAAACAACAGGGCCGGAAATAGAAAAAACACATGTGCATTCCATGAGCATCGGGCCCCTATAAGGGATGGTGTAGGTCCCGGTGGTATACGAAGATTCACTATATTGGCAGGTATGTGCGTTCATGGTAAGGTTGTACCCAAAAGTATACAATGGTAGCGGGGATAAGGGAAGGTATATCTTGAGTGAAGTCGATCCTTCATTACGGGGAGGGTACAAAAAACGGGTGCCCGAGATTATCGGCAAGTCGCGTCTAGTGATATAGCAGAGACAGTCCTGTATTCCGCGGTGGGTCCCGAAATCGGGAGCCTAAACTATCTAAGGTGCGGGCAGTCAAAAACTTACTTGGTAGATAAGGTGCTGGTGGGCGGATAACCTACCCAGGTCCAAGGTCCCTGCATATTGCAAGGAACGCTGCCGGAGTCGGAGAAAAGCTCGCCGTCCCGGAAGCACCGCATGCGTGTTTCCGGTGACGTGAGAGTCAGGCAACCAGGCAGACAAAAAAAGTGAAGAGAGACTCAGACTCGAGTCCAACGAAGCCTCCAATAGAGGAGAGCAATATAGTACCAAAAAAGGAAACTGATCGTTGTAGTTAAAACGAAGAAGTCAGCCTCGGGGGTAAGGAACAGAGGACATAGTGAATGTCACATTGTTCCATAATTAGAGGAAATCGGAAGTCAACAGAGAACAACCAGATTCAGCCGGAGGGGCCATGGATAAGTAGCTAGGTCATAAAGGGTGGTGTCATGGCTTAGAGGAAAAGTTTAAATGGCATGATCAAAAGACAGTGATAGAACCCAGAAAAGGTCACTGGGCAAAACTTAGAGTTTTACTTCATTAGACTCATCCATGGGATATCATCATTCAGTCCAATAACGTGAGTGCGTAATTTAAACACCCAGCGTTGTTCTAACTCAAAAAGGGAGTTTAATGAATTCCATGGGTCAGTTTGAAGAACAACCCACCACAGGTCGTCAGGGCTATGTCTCCTCTCGAGGCAGTGTAGGGCCAATTTAGTCGTGGTACGACCACATCTAATATTGCTGCGGTGTTCATTGATTCTCAGTTTTACTGTTCTTGTGGTCATTCCTATATATTGTAAATTGCACGGGCAGGTGATCATATACACACAGTTTTTTGTGTTGCAGTTGGTGTGTTTGACTAAATGCCATGTACCTATGGTGTCAAATTCAATGGATTTTAACTGTTTGGTGAGGGCACAAACGTTGCAGGTACCACAAGGAAAGTGACCGGTCACAGGTGGAATGCCCCATAATGATTTTGATAGAGGGGTTGGAGGGGCAGAGCGAGGTCTGGTATGGACTAATAGATCCTTAAAATTGGTAGTGCGTCTAAAAGCAAACAAAGGTTTTGGAATCTGCTCGCCACCGCTACACAGGATCGACCATCTCTTGTTCACAATCTTTTTAATGGAATTGGAAAGAGGAGTAAACGTCGATACACAGGTAAGTTTAAAGTCTGGATTACGGGGAGTGCTGGATAATAAAATGTCTCTATTTTGAGATTTTGCTCGTTTGTAGGCTGTCCTGACCGCTGTATCTGGATAGTGGTGATTGCCAAGTTTAACGGACAGGTCATCAGCTTGAGAATTGAACATGTGCATGGTACTACAGTTTCGTCGAAGTCTGAGGAACTGGCCGTACGGTAAATTGTCTCTCAATGCCTTAGGGTGGTGACTCTCATACAGGAGGAGGCTGTTACGATCTGTAGGTTTTTGATAAGTATGGGTATGAAGTTTCCCACCCTCTATGTAAATCATGAGGTCCAGAAAAGGTATCTGGGTGGCGGAAACAGAGGATGTAAATTTCAAAAAGGGATTCAAGGTGTTAATCCAGGTAGTGAATGCTTGTGTCTCTGTAAGGGAACCATGCCACACAATCAAGATGTCATCAATATACCTGCGCCAAAGTTTGATGTTAGCCTGAAAAGGATTCGTGTCAGGAAGTATGAACCGTGATTCAAAGTCAAACATATATAGGCAGGCGAGACTAGGGGCAAAAGTGCTGCCCATTGATGTACCGTGGATTTGATGAAAAAGAAGATCCTCAAACTGGAAGAAATTTTCTTTCAAGGCCAGGGATGTACAATGCATGATAAAATGTGCAGGGGTAGTGAGCGTCTGACTAGTAGATAGAAGAGCAGACTCCACAACCTCTAGGGTAGCCTCCTGAGGAATGTTGGTGTAAAGGGCTTCGACATCTAGAGTGATGAGTGCGTGGACTTGAGTAGTAGAATTAATAGTTTCAATCAGATTAAGGACGTCTTTTGTATCCTTAAGATATGTAGTGGATGTCTGCACCAAGGGTTGTAAAAATTTGTCACAGAAGATGGAGAGGGGTTCCAAGACGGAACCTATGCCAGAGACTATTGGGCGCCCTGGGGGAGGTCTCTTACCCTTATGAATCTTAGGGAGACAGTAAAAGTAGGGAATGCGTGGATTAGTAGTGTCCAAGAATTCCGCTTCTTTAGCAGAAATCAACTCTGAACTCAATGAAAACAAGGAGTTCTTGACTCAACAGAAGATTACGAAGTTACAGAAAGATATCTCGAGGTTCAGTCGTGAAAAAGTCTACCCCTACATCACAGATGACTTCACTACGGATACACATTCCTTCTCATCCGATGAGTCGTCTACATCCACATCAACTAAAAAACCACGGAAATACAGCAATAGTTCCTCATCCGATGGGTGGAGCACGGATGATGATGGCACTCATCCTTTCTATCACTATCCCCAGTACCCTCCCGGACAACCCTTAGCATGGCAGCAACCCTTCCCCTTTTATCAACCTCGCCCTATGCTGCCATATCTGCCTTTTTTAGGCCGCGGCCGGGGCAGGGGAAGAGGCAGAAGGAGAGGAAGAGGCAGAAGGGTACACTGGGCTCAGGACGAACCACAAATGATAACCCGCAGTCAAGGGAAGAATCCACCGAATCGGATCTAGTAGTAAACCTATCTTCTAGATCGCTTTCCACAATAGAACTACAGGTCCTGAACAAAGGGTTAGGATTTGTACCCACACCACAAGAGGATTTTTTCCGCCTCCACTGTGAGATGTCCCGTCTCTTCAGAAAGATCAGACTACAATTCTTCTTTGGAGAGAGACCTGATACTGACCCACCCGTAGACACGGGCCTCAGCAAACCCTCTACATTTATGCCCCCCACCTCTTCGATGCCTTGTGAGGTACTAGCTTTTGAAAAAGCAGTATCAAGCGACTTGGCTTCTTTACAACCTAAACGGAGTTTTTCCAACATCTCTAATGTTGAACGAAATGCCCTTAAAACTCTATCATCGGATATGAGTATTGTCATAAAACCTGCGGACAAAGGTGGAGCTACGGTTATACTCAATTCTTCTGACTACAGACAGGAATGCCTTCGCCTTCTGGGGGACTCTACATACTATATGCAGATTGACATCGACCCAACTAAGAGACTGCAAACTGAAATCCGAGGCATGATAGAGGAAGCCCTAGGAAACACATGGATCTCACGTAAAGAAGCGGAATTCTTGGTCACTACTAATCCACGCATTCCCTACTTTTACTGTCTCCCTAAGATTCATAAGGGTAAGAGACCTCCCCCAGGGCGCCCAATAGTCTCTGGCATAGGTTCCGTTTTGGAACCCCTCTCCATCTTCTGTGACAAATTTTTACAACCCATGGTGCAGACATCCACTACATATCTTAAGGATACAAAAGACGTCCTTAATCTGATTGAAACTATTAATTCTACTACTCAAGTCCACGCACTCATCACTCTAGATGTCGAAGCCCTTTACACCAACATTCCTCAGGAGGCTACCCTAGAGGTTGTGGAGTCTGCTCTTCTATCTACTAGTCAGACGCTCACTACCCCTGCACATTTTATCATGCATTGTGCATCCCTGGCCTTGAAAGAAAATTTCTTCCAGTTTGAGGATCTTCTTTTTCATCAAATCCACGGTACATCAATGGGCAGCACTTTTGCCCCTAGTCTCGCCTGCCTATATATGTTTGACTTTGAATCACGGTTCATACTTCCTGACACGAATCCTTTTCAGGCTAACATCAAACTTTGGCGCAGGTATATTGATGACATCTTGATTGTGTGGCATGGTTCCCTTACAGAGACACAAGCATTCACTACCTGGATTAACACCTTGAATCCCTTTTTGAAATTTACATCCTCTGTTTCCGCCACCCAGATACCTTTTCTGGACCTCATGATTTACATAGAGGGTGGGAAACTTCATACCCATACTTATCAAAAACCTACAGATCGTAACAGCCTCCTCCTGTATGAGAGTCACCACCCTAAGGCATTGAGAGACAATTTACCGTACGGCCAGTTCCTCAGACTTCGACGAAACTGTAGTACCATGCACATGTTCAATTCTCAAGCTGATGACCTGTCCGTTAAACTTGGCAATCGCCACTATCCAGATACAGCGGTCAGGACAGCCTACAAACGAGCAAAATCTCAAAATAGAGACATTTTATTATCCAGCACTCCCCGTAATCCAGACTTTAAACTTACCTGTGTATCGACGTTTACTCCTCTTTCCAATTCCATTAAAAAGATTGTGAACAAGAGATGGTCGATCCTGTGTAGCGGTGGCGAGCAGATTCCAAAACCTTTGTTTGCTTTTAAACGCACTACCAATATTAAGGATCTATTAGTCCATACCAGACCTCGCTCTGCCCCTCCAACCCCTCTATCAAAATCATTATGGGGCATTCCACCTGTGACCGGTCACTTTCCTTGTGGTACCTGCAACGTTTGTGCCCTCACCAAACAGTTAAAATCCATTGAATTTGACACCATAGGTACATGGCATTTAGTCAAACACACCAACTGCAACACAAAAAACTGTGTGTATATGATCACCTGCCCGTGCAATTTAAAATATATAGGAATGACCACAAGAACAGTAAAACTGAGAATCAATGAACACCGCAGCAATATTAGATGTGGTCGTACCACGACTAAATTGGCCCTACACTGCCTCGAGAGGAGACATAGCCCTGACGACCTGTGGTGGGTTGTTCTTCAAACTGACCCACGGAATTCATTAAACTCCCTTTTTGAGTTAGAACAACGCTGGGTGTTTAAATTACGCACTCACGTTATTGGACTGAATGATGATATCCCATGGATGAGTCTAATGAAGTAAAACTCTAAGTTTTGCCCAGTGACCTTTTCTGGGTTCTATCACTGTCTTTTGATCATGCCATTTAAACTTTTCCTCTAAGCCATGACACCACCCTTTATGACCTAGCTACTTATCCATGGCCCCTCCGGCTGAATCTGGTTGTTCTCTGTTGACTTCCGATTTCCTCTAATTATGGAACAATGTGACATTCACTATGTCCTCTGTTCCTTACCCCCGAGGCTGACTTCTTCGTTTTAACTACAACGATCAGTTTCCTTTTTTGGTACTATATTGCTCTCCTCTATTGGAGGCTTCGTTGGACTCGAGTCTGAGTCTCTCTTCACTTTTTTTGTCTGCCAGGTTGCCTGACTCTCACGTCACCGGAAACACGCATGCGGTGCTTCCGGGACGGCGAGCTTTTCTCCGACTCCGGCAGCGTTCCTTGCAATATGCAGGGACCTCGGACCTGGGTAAGTTCTCCGCCCACCAGCACCTTATCTACCAAGTACGTTTTTGACTGCCCGCACCTTAGATAGTTTAGGCTCCCGATTTCGGGACCCACCGCGGAATACAGGACTGTCTCTGCTATATCACTAGACGCGACTTGCCGATAATCTCGGGCACCCGTTTTTTGTACCCTCCCCGTAATGAAGGATCGACTTCACTCAAGATATACCTTCCCTTATCCCCCGCTACCATTGTATACTTTTGGGTACAACCTTACCATGAACGCACATACCTTCCAATATAGTGAATCTTCGTATACCACCGGGACCTACACCATCCCTTATAGGGGCCCGATGCTCATGGAATGCACATGTGTTTTTTCTATTTCCGGCCCTGTTGTTTTCACTACTTAGTGACCCCCCCGGCTGTATATTACCCCTTATACTTCCCCCTGGTCTGTTACCTAAGTTGGAGTTAGATTAGGTACACGTAACGGTCTGAGCTTGTTCTATTGACTGATTGCCAGCCAAATTAGGGAAGTTTGATAGAGTTAACTTCCCCACTCTGCATTGTTATCTCTATTTATACACTGGTTGGTATCAACCACACAATGTACCTCCTTGTAGGGATTTCTAAGAAAACCTATTTTTCCACGCTACCGTACTCTTTACTAATTTGGATACCTATTTGGTATTCCACCCCCGCTGTTTAATTTTTCTCACGTTTTCTTCCCATAGACGTTAATTGCGCTGGATTATAGGTCTTTGTGTTCCTAGGATGCTCGTTCACTAATGTAGGACGGTAAGCCTGCATTTTGTACATATGCATGCGTGTGCTTCTTTCACGTTTTTTTTACACTCTCACCGCATAGCACTTTTTGCCCTCATTTCCCTTTATATGCATGAGAGGTCTATTGACCTCTATTAATTTGGCTTTGACTCGCCCTGACCTTTGATTAACCTGTGTATTTTGATTTACAGGGCGACAAATAGGACTAAGTGGTTCCATGTTTATGTAAGTGACGGTTATTTTTCCAGATAATCTCTGGCATCCGTTGACGGTACACTTGTATTAGGAAACATATGTGGCCCATATAAATTGGAGATTCACGTAGTCATCTAGGTCCTGATGAAGCATCACTGGATCCGTATGGACCACCAGGATGCGAAACATGTTGACCCATGATAGGGTAGGTTTTGGAAAATCCCCAATTCCCCCCTTCACTATCTCATACAGAGTGATTGAGCATTACCTCTGGTTCACTCGTTTTTGACTATATATACTCTTTTAATCTTGACCCTGACCGTCCATCTGGTCCAATAAAATTATCGACCCAGTGGCAGTTCTGTGAGCCAATTTTAACCACGATTTTTTTCAATCTCCTCTTTCACACATTTACTTCTAAGGTCACGGCACCATCATTGCAAAAGATCTCCGGCAAAGAGCCCCCCCATTAGGGGCGGTGCCCGTCAGACATTGCAGCGCCGGTCTGACGAGGAGCAGTACCGATGATGAAGCATGACATCCTATGGATGTGTGAGGTTTCTTGCTCCTAAAATTTAGGACCCCCGCCACTTGTTTTCTTTCTTTCTTGGTTGGAACAGTGTATTACATATTTCTTGAATACCTATACCAACCTAACCTATCCTAACTATACATTACCCACAACTGGCCCTAACTACCCTATGCTAAACTTACTTACCACATGTAACTAAACACTTTAAACATCAACCCCACACCCCCATTATATGACGGGACACGTGTAGGACAACATATACTAACCTAAACACATATTAACCAATCCTAAACAAATATATAGTTTTTGTATTTTTTAAAAAATATATATATATATATATTTTTTTTTGGAAGACACATAAACCCCAAAATCAACCCCCACCCACCTAGTCATAAACCAACATGTAATAATATAACTCCCCACCCCAACCCACTTATCCTAACTAAGCTAATAGCCTACTCTAACCTATCACTAAACACCCTAAACCAACTAAAAAACAGTATGAGGAAAGAGGAGGGAGGGGACGGAATTAGTGGTTAGGAACAATGTACTCAAAGGTTTGCCCTCCTCAGGATTTTTTTGATAGGCCTCAGTCTCCTGCTGTTGCAGGCCACCTCTTGCTGGAGACTGTCCATGCGCCTCATCATCCGTTGCATATCCCGTTGGAGGTGGCGCAATGCTGCCATGTCCATAACACCTGCTGTGGTGGTTTGTGTTGCACTCGATGTTGTAGGTACTGGTGCCGTGGTTGGAGGTGGTGGTACAGATGGTGCAGCAGTTGTGCCATGTGCTGCTGATGTTGAGGGTCCAGCTGGAGTGGCTGATATCCCAGTATCCACTGTGGCTGCAGTCGGTGTGGTGCCGGCTGTTGTGTCCAATGCTGGTCTCCCTTGGCTAAAAGCCCTCCATGCACCTGTGAGTCTTTCTTGCTGATATCGCCTTCCCATCATGCGGTACCCATCCTCCACAGCAAGGATGTGCCTGTACCGCACTGCCCGCCTCTGAAACTCACAAATTTCCTGGGCATTCATGTGGGCAGCTGTAAAAAAGAGACAGTCAAACATTAGTGTCATCATTGTGGGATACATATACAGATGATAATCTAACACTTCCTCACAAATAGCACATGCAGTCATAATCACAGTACAGATGATAGAATGTCCCTGAGGAATGACATGCCAACGCAGCCTACCCATCAACTATCTAACTGCACAGCAATGCACAACAAGGTGTGTACCAAATTAACTGATCTCTGCATATATGTAGTGCTATTAGTCCTATTACAGATGCTGCAAGTACTCAACATGTGCCAGGCCAACTAATCCCTATGTTCTGGATCAACTTCAAAGCACACAAGACCTGTGATTTGTATATGGAACTGGCACAATGGTATTCAGTTGGTAATCATAAGGGGTCATTGTAGTTTGGCACACATGAATGCTTTAATTACATGTCTGTCATCTACACTATGACCATCACACCTAGCTACATAAATTTTCTCCCCCTAAACCTGTGCCTCAGGGGGGATGGGCATGCAATAACGTTTTCAAACATAAAGGACAACCACAAAGCTTTGTCCAGCTGTACATGGATTTAGTCAGTGTGACACAGGTAAGGAGGCCTGTCAACTAGAGGTGAGTCAACCATTGGTCAATCATATCTACATTCATATTTCCATTTGTGGACAACAAATCTTACTGACACATTTCCTAAATCAACCACATTGATGGAAGCACACATCTGGCCTTGACCTGCATGCACGCCTATAACATATCACTTAAGTGCCACCTAAATGGAGTACAACTTGTGGGGCTAGATGCTGGTGGACAGTCACCCATACAGTCCTACATGTTCATTACATTTCAGGGATGCGCAAGTTTGTGTGTAAAACTAATGCATCACTGTTTTGTGTGAATTAGGGCACAGCCAGCTGACTAAATTATGGCACTGGCCACCTCCAAATCAATTGTGGGCATACATGTGACTACAAATCACCTTGTTCACCTGCCCATGCCTATTGCGCAGCACTAGACTCCCAATATATGACTCTCTGCCAGTGAAAGTCTAACTCTTCCATGGAACACTATGTTAACCTCCTGTCAAGTCACATATCAGATCACATGCCAGCTCATCATATTTTGCAATGAATCCAAAACAGAGGAGTCAATCACACAACAGCTGCAAACACAAAACAGGACAAACATTTCCACACTTACTGGATACGTCTGGGTCCTCGAATCGAGCCACTTCACCTATGGTGTAGGGGGCTGGTCCACCTGTAAAACATGGAAGGGTGATATATGCTCAATGTCTGATCATTGTACAAACATGGGAACAACAAATCACTGTGTGTGACATTTCATATGATAGAGCTGCACATCAGGCATGTAGACACTCCAACAGACATACCACTGCAAACATTCATTGACACTGTCACTCCAGTGAGCGATAGACACACATATGCACACATGCACTGGCCCTAACAATCATGTGGTGCAAAAGCCGACTACACAATTTTGTGGATAATACATTCCAGATGGTACTCCATTTCACCATTTGTTATTGGGAGACAAATGTAATGCCACATTCCTGGTGCACTGCAATACCAGTGACTCAGGTTTTGTGGTTTGTGCATCAAGGGGCAATGAGTAACTGTGTGATGGACATGTGGGTTGATTTGCTTTCAGGAATTATTGTGCTTTCAGTGGTCCATAATAGGTGTGCCAGTGTTGTATGTAGTTTACATATGCCCCATTGGCAGTGTCCCCTAAGCCGGATATGCCCCCTATGACAACATGATGGCAGGGATCCTGTGTGTGAAATGATGACAATGTAGCGCTAAACATGGATTTGCCACTTTTCTGTTCCAAAACTGCAAAATAATGTATGCTGACAGTGTCTTGGTTGATCATCGTTAACAGAATGCATTGGCACGGGTGTAGTCATTCCACCTGAAATGTGTCACTCAGGGCCATGTGTACCTATATCAGGTATTGTGAATCACACATTGCAGGATTCAGCAACTTGCAATTAGCAAGTTGGGTGACAGAGGAAGAACACCCAAAATGACACTGTTTGCAAATGAAAAATGGGGTAGCAGATGTCTTACTTCTTAAATCATGATGAGGTAGGTCTCTATTTGAAAACCCCTTGGGAATGGCGGCACTCACAGGAATGCTGGCCTGTTGAGCTCAGCAGACCACCATGTCTGTGACTGCCTTTATACTGAGATGTTTACATTTGTAGAAATGCTACAATATTTCAGCAGGGTGTACAGAAAGAAATTTAACAACCTATTTCCTCACTAAAATAGTATTATGGAAGCAGTCAGTGGTCCCTTGCACAACATCATACTGAGAAATAGTTTGTGACCATGCATTCACAAAGAGCAGGGATCCCATGCTGACCCTTTCACTTCGAAAATGGGTTGGCACCAATGTGACACAGATGGCAACTGCAATAGCTCAGTCCCAGCAATTGTGCCCAAGCAAAAAATGCCGCAGGGGCCTGCTACTCAATGATAGGATTTCAACGCCTAATCTGAAATCCACTAGAAGAACCTGTTTTGTGATAGTGGAATCTGGTAGCATAATGGACCATTTGTGTTTGTCCATGTGAATTATTATTTGTCCTGACGTAAACACACGGATACAGTGAACTTAGGCCCAGATGTCTATTTTATTTTGTGTCACATTTGCTTCATTTGTTGACGCAACAGCTGCACAAATGTGTAAAATAAATTTGTATGTTGCAAGTGTGCGCTACTTTTGCGTCCAGAAATTACGCAAATGCAGCGCAAAAAAAGTAGAAATATGGGCCTAAGATAATAGTGAAGGTTATGAAGAGCTTGGTACGTATATCCCTGAATACTGTTCGGACATGATTCAACAAAACTGTGGACTGCATTGTTACCATTTGTTACCATGTGTAATACATCACATTCCTGGTACACTTACAGTTTGTTCAACTTGCATTCCACATGTCCACAAACATTGCATGCAGCATGTCACAACATCTGCTACTGTCACTCCAGAGCATTGTACTGTACACATTAGTCAATTTGGTACTCACCAACAGGGCCACCAATCACCACACCCAGGTGGTCCAGCAGGTCCTGCTCTCGGGCCACCAGGTCACCCCAGCGATGCTTCAGCTGGTGCTCATTACATTGCATGTTGAAAATCTGCCTCAGGTGGAACAGCACCTTTGCCCACCGCAGCCGTTTTGCCTCTTGTGATACCCCTGTATCACAGGGCCCCCAGACTCCAACATCTTGGTGAGGAAGTGGCACACCAGCCACACAAATGCCCCTGGCTCCTCCTCACCCATGCACCCCAGGCATGGCCTTCCAGACATCATACAACACCGTATTTCAAAAGTAGAGAGGGAAAAACAGGGAAAGGAGGTAGAAAAAGGAAACTTATCTAACCCAATGAAAGCCCCAAAGTACCCCAACTAATCCTACCCACAAACAGACTCCCAACAGTACAAATACAAATCTAAATACAATTAAAGACACAAAAACACTTACACAAGATACAAAATACACTTACTGAACACCAAAAGACAAAACATAGACCACATAGGAGACAAAATCACAAAATCCACAGAGAAACAATCCAAAACACAGTCACACAGTCTGGAAAAATCACAGACTGCAAAGTGAAAGTGAAGGTACACCCACTGTACCATTTCTGTAAACAGGATATCCTATTACATCACTTCCTGTCTCATTTGCGGCCCGTTTTTTGTCTTGCATGTACATTTTTTATGCTTACATAGTTTACGTCAAAAATGTTGACCATATGCGTCAAAATCCCACGCATTCACGGATCAATACATTTTCAATGGATATCCGCATGCCTGGGGTGCGCTGGTGGAATTAACGCTAGGGACCCATTGATGTATATCATGCGTTTGCGTAATTTTTTGACACGTTTGCGTCAATGTTTCTGACTAAAACTGTGTACGTGTAATTTTTCAAATTTTAACATGCATGCAGCCTATAACTAGACAAAGATAGGATGGTATGACCTGCAGTGTGTGTTCTAGTGTTTGGGCCGACCATGCTACTGCAGCCCATAATACTCATATCGTTGTGCAGGATTAGCTCTCTTAACTGACACAATAGCAGCCCAAACTTTGGAAATTAAACTGGAATTTTAAAGTTTCCGCAGGTGTTGCATCACTAGAGGACAGCAAGGCTACGCTATAAAAAAATGATTCATGGCTTGTGTGTTTTGTGTGTGAATTGACTGTTAAAACTATTTGTGTGCCTCTGTTGGAACGGCATGAAATACATTTGGCGGAATGTTCATGTATGAATGTGTTACAAATGGGTGTCACCATCATATGCCAATCAATGAGGACATGATATGTGTTTGTAATATCTGTTGCCTCTTTTGCTGTGTGTAGTTGCTTGACTTGGGGGACAATACATTTCCCATGACAAACAATACACAGGAAAGATCGAGGATGGCTGATGAGGGCTTTGTCTGATATGTTACCCCTCACATCTCATGAAATGTTGGCTACAACTTCATGGTCACACATGTGTATACTACGCATGAGTCAGGCATTTGAACATGTTAGGTAGGTACAGTGTTTGTGGCACAGAGCCTCAAATCCAATCATAACATTGTTATGTACACCACAGTTTGACTAATGTAAATGAACAATGTTCCTCCTGTGGCTGTGGTGGACCAGCAGCCCAGGCTGCATGTGTTCAAATATTTCCAGTGGTTCATTGCACAAAAGTGTCCAGTTCAAGTGTGTGGCCATGTGTACCCTGTGTCAGTATTGGCCTCCATGGTGTAACAGTTACGTGCAGGTCTAGTCAGGAGTCTGTGGAGCTAACCCTTGATTTAACAGAGTATCCTTCAAAGCAGATTTGACCTAAAGCCAAAGATCAGCTAACGGCATACAAGGGGATAAGGCAGCTATGGTACAGCAGAAATTACAGAAGGGTGACGACAGAGCAACCTTGTTGTGGTCAAATATGTTATGGATCAGTAATAGACAAACAGGCAGGTTTCATCACTACATTTGTACACAGGGTTCAGTAGGGTTCTGAACATCCCACAGCAACAGGAAACACCAGTTCCTCTGTGCAGATTAATCTCACAGCTAGTAACCACTCAAGCCCCATCGAAAGGTGGTGACAGAAGTGAATCTGTGTCTGGACCATCAGGGCACAAACATGTATTGTCCTTACGTACACATTAGCAGCCCTTGTTTGTTGGGCTGGAGGCACAGTACCAAATCCAGGAATACAGCCACAGCACATTGTCACTGTTTGGCACTAATGAATACATGCAAAACCAGAGAAAGGATGGGGGCTGGATTTGCCCTCTGGAAAACATGTCCCGGTACAAAAAAATAAGAAAACAAATTAAACTACAGTTGAAGACTGATAGTAGACTTACCAGACACAATACCCAGGAGGAAACGGAGAGCATGGAAACCAACTATGAGGCAAATGTAGCCACAGGGAATGTCTCTGGTTAACGCAAAGACTGGAACCAGTCAGGCTAACAGGATGTGGGCTCTGTCAGGAACAAACATGAACAAGGCAGTGATCAGAGTCTGACTGGAACAAGCAGGAACAACACTGTGGAAACCAAGGGCCAGATGTACCAAAGGGTTTTATCCATTCTGTGTCTATGGGAAAATGTGTTTGTATATATGGGCCCAAGAGTAGTTTCAGGTGTACTCAGCTCTGTAACACAATCCAACAAGGGCTCTGAAACACAAATGAACTGTACTCCAATGCACAACAAAGAGCTTCAGGAAATGTCAGCTTCTAAACAGTTCCAGGCAGCAGCAAGGGCAGGGCAGAGTCAAATGGCTGGTCTGAATGAGAGTGCTCACAGGTGTGTGCAACTTCAGTCTCTCACAAGTCCTGGAGTTGAGAATGCAGTATAAGAGGCCAACTGGACTTTTCCCATGGTAAGCAATGGGCAGCAGATTACAGGTCTTACAGACTACCTGGCAGTGCATTATCGGACCTGAAGTACATGCAGGCTGATAAAGTAGAACTATGGCATGCCACACTGAAAAGGGAAGCACACTGGAGTTAGAATGGGAGTCTGGGTAAGTCTAGATGATGATTCCCAGGGTACAGATAGTCCATTTACAGCGCCCCTTAGAAAAGGGTGGGCAGAGACTTAAAACATGGCAGTGGCAGGACTTATTACCTCGGATGGACTGAGCAGGGCATGTCTTGTGAGCATTGCTTGTCATACTTGGGACACTTGTGCTATCCATTCACAGTATTGATGCTCCACTCTTCACCCAAGCTCCTTCACAGGTGTGTGCAGCATCAGTCTCTCACACGTCCTGGAGGTGAGAATGCAATATAAGGGGCCAACTGGACCTTTCCCATGGTAAGCAATGGGCAGCAAATTACAGGTCTTACCGACTACCAGGCAGTGCATTATGGGACCTGAAGTCCATGCAGGCTGATTAAGTAGAACTGTGGAATGCCATACTGAAAAGGGAAGCACACAGGAGTCAGAATGGGAGTCTGGGTGAGTGTAGATGATAATTCCCAGGGTACAGATAGTCCATTTACATTGCTCCCTAGAGAAGGGTAGGCAGAGACTTAAAACATGGCAGTGGCAGGATTTATTACCTGGGATGGACTGCGCAGGGCATGTCTTGTGAGCATTGCTTGTCATACCTGGGGCACTCGTGCTATCCATTTTCAGGTTTGATGCACTTCTTGTCACACATGCTTCTTGCAGAGATAGCTGATGTCACAATTACTGCTGTCAAGGGTCTGGTCATACATTCCTGTTACCAATGCAATTTCACATCCACTGCCTCATGTATGATGCACTTTTTTACCTTATGATTGATGGTGTCATATTTGGATGTCATGTACTGCAATGGACCATATTGGCAATATGGATGTGTCTCATCGCTGTGGTCCAATGAATTTGCCCTTCAAATGTGAAATAGACAAGATGTATTTCATAAAAACTGTGTGTGATATTTGCTGATTGTCTTTCTGCAATGCTCCCTGAGGTAATACTCTCATTATGATTCTTAGAGATCATGTGATGCATAAATAATTACACAGAGCATGCTTGAGTGCTAAAGTTAGCTGTTTAATTCCATATTGTTACAAAGTGGTGATAGTGACTATTGTTGAAAAAAATGTTGCACTATATGTTGTCTGCAACGCATTCCTGCAGCTGTGTTAGGCTGTTCCCCCTCATTTTCCCAGACAGCATCCTCATCCTCATCCTCTTCAGGCAGTTGTTCCGGTTCATATAGAGGAATGTTCCTCCTAACACTAATGTTGTGCAGGATGGCACAGGTCAAAATGATCTTGCAGACCATTTCTGGGAAATATGGGAGGCTGCCTCCGGTGATGTCCAGGCACCTGAATCTGGACTTCAGGATGCCAAAATTTCCATTTAACTATGGTGCGTGTCCTCCGATCTGCCTCATTATAGGCATGCTCTGCTGCTGTGCTTGGGTTGGCAAATGGGGTCAAGATCCATGGCTGGATCCCATAACCCTGATCAGCTGAAAGAGAAAAAAGGGGTAAGTATTTTGTTGTTGCTTCTTGTTGCTTGCACCAGGAATGTCATTTGCATGGCAGTTCTTATTTTGTGTCGTCTGACTCATATGTGTTTGTGGTATTGTGTGGGATCTTAGGCTTCTGTGAGGTTATTTCTGCATAGGGTTGTTTGACTTGCAAAACTTGTGTTTGGCTAATTGACCTGATATCTCTGGTATATTTTAAAACTAGCAGTTCAGTGTGTATCTCCCATGCGTTATGTAGTGAGCAAGATGTTTTCATGTGGATTCACTGGAGGTGACATGGTACTTCCACCCACACAATAGATTCCACTGTGTTGGTAATATGGTTGCACTACATGACCTGGACATCCCATCCAATTAGACATATGTAATTGCAGATGAAATGCAACAGTGAGGCCCTTTGATTTGGCTGGGTGACAATGCACAACACATCTCCATAAGTTGGCAGCACTGAGGTGTTCAGTATTAACAATGCACAACTTTCCCATGTGTGACCTGTTTTTTGTTCCCTCACCAAGTTGGCTCATGTGCAACTGTGCACCTACACTACTGAACTTACTTCAGGTGAGCTGGCAATTTGGTTGTGGGGGTGGATGTTTTTGTGTAGGAAGGTCCATCTCCCTGTACATCTGTTATGTAGATGGGGAATTGTCTCTTTCAGTATGTGTAGCAGTGTGCACTTTGCATTAGTGTCACATCAACATGTTTTCATAGCACAGTCCACTTCCTTATTGATAGCTGGCAATGTCACCCCAGGAGTGATGTGGGATATTGGTACTGCCTCAATAATTCCATGTCACCCTCATTTGAATCAGCGTCATCATGCTATGTGTCTCATGGTGTTTGACCTGCAGCAACACACATTGCACACCCCTTACACAGGACATATTGCTCGGAAGGGTGTGAGGTTGACTATGTGGCCTATGTGATATTGAATGGTTAATCTTCCAAGTTGTACTGCCAGTTAAGGCCATGTCATTGTCACTGTGTGGTTTTAAATTGGTCCCTTGTGGCTCTAGAGTGGCATCTATTGTAATTGGCAGCCGTCATTTGTCCATAGGTGTGTATCCCATTGGCTCAGGATATCAAACATGACTACCAGTGTCACAACATCAGTGTCTTCCTGGCCACGTGTCAATGTAGTGGTGTATGTGTTGTGTGCCCTACAGGATTGCTGTGCTGTGTGTATATTACTAGGTTTCTGTACTTACCAACAAGTAGGCCATTGCCATATTGTCCATCCTGGAAATGTTGATTGATGGTGCTGTGGCGGAATCATGTACACTCCCAGGATACTTTGCCATGATGTTGGTGAACAATCCCTGGTGATCAACAACGGCCTGCACATTGAAGGAGTGGGTATGCTTTCTGTTGCGGTGTAGGTGCTCAGTTGCAGCAGGTGGCACAATCCGGACATGTGTGCAGTCAATGGCACCAAGCATGTGCGGGAAGCCATTAATTTGGTAAAGCCCCTCTTTGGTCTCCTGCTGCTTCTGCTGTGTGTTGGGTAAGCTGAAGTGGCAGGTTGTGAGGAAGATGATGGCATCAAGTACCTTGGGAAGGAAGGCAGAGAATGAGGGCGGTGGGACCCCAGCAACCAGGCCACCTGTAGTTTGAAATGAGCCACTTGCCAACATGTGCAGGACAGCTAGCAGCTTGGTCTCTGGTGGAATAATGTGGGGTGTCTGCAGGCTGGCTGTTAACTGTGGCTCAATTTGGCACAGCAGCTGCTGTATGGCTTGCCAGTTGGGTCTGTAACTCTGGATGATATTATGTTCCCTGAGACCCAGGAGGGTTGTCCTGGTCCTGAATAGCCTCTCCTGCCTTCTCTGTTGCCTTTGGGGTCCACGTTGGTCTGGTGGTAGCTGCTGCTGTTGGTCCTGTGCTCTGTGTCTTCTGGCAAGCTGCATGAGTAGCACCTCCATGTCGTCCTCCTTGAGCAATGATGTTGCTTGTGTGAGTTTTCCTTGGAAGTGGTGTGTTTGCCCCATTTTAATAACTGTCCTGACCCAGGCGTTAAAATTTTTTTGCAAATCGGGATTTGCGTCATTTTCCAGGTCCGCTTCCAAGCCATGCATCAATTTTGCCAGGTTGGATAAATATGGTGCACAATTGTTTGAGTCATTTTTGGGACGGGAACGCCTACCTTGCATCTCATTGACGCAAGGCAGTTTCACGCATCCAGAAAATGACGCAAACTCTGAAAATTTGACGCTAGATGGGTCTAGCGTCAAGATAAATATGGTGTTAAGTTTGCACCGGATTAGCGTAAAAAAAATGATGCTAATCCGGCGCAAAGGGAGTATAAATATGGGCCCATGGTTCTTAAACTATCACCTAGACAATTCCTATCCATAGATACCAGCCTCGGGTTGCAATGCAGGCCCCTGCAGTATCTGCACTGCAGGGGGGAACCCTCAGGAGCCCCCAACACTAGAGGAAGAACCCATGCAGTTCAGAACCAATTAATATATGTGAGAGGGAGACTCAGGGGCCCCACTTCACATTCTGCCCAATTATTTTTCTTTACTCCAATGCCCTACTTGTATCACTACAGTATGTAAACACTTTAGCCATACTCCCGATTTAGGACCACACTTCAGAATTATCCCAACAGAAAACAATAACTGATGAACACTAAGATATTTTTCATTTTTGTGTCAACATTTCAATTCCAGCGAGGTCTTTGGACCTACACAGGATTCGGTAAATCGACGGAAGTTCAGGAACCTATTTGTTTTCTGTAAATGACAGCCATGAACACATGTGTAACATGCACTCTGGACACTTTCACAAGATAATGTAAGTCATGTTTTGCTCACTGAATATGCACCTACCGGAACGTGTAGAAGCGGCAGAACAATTTCCTCTTTTCAGTCTTTGCAGAAGACTGCTTTAGCTGTTGGCCAAAGTTAGTCATCAACAGAGACAAAAAAGTACACATGGAGAAGTTTGGGTCGTCCCTGTTATTGATTGAATGAAGGGTTATTGACAACTTGGTTCAGTTCCTGGGAGTATTTATTTCTCACCGTTATGATGCGCTCTGACATTTGTATCATGCAGTGAATGCTGGGATGGAAAAGCAAATCTTCATCTGCCAAGGTGCCAAGACCTCAGCAAAGAAGAAGTCCAAAATGATCGAGCTGTATGTATGGGGTCCTATGTGGTCCGTTTTGGTGAATGAATTGAATTGCTCCAAGATTATTTTTTAGTGATTAATTTTGGCAGATTATTGTTAGTAGTCATTCATTATTATTTTTACAGTGATTATGTGCTTTCAATTTCAGTTTCATTTAATGCAAATTGTGCTGTTTATTAATGTAATTATCTTTTAAAATGCTGTGTTATATGTTACTTTTATTGTTGCTATTTTATTTACGATTTATGGAGATACCACTTTCTGACCTATTGCATAAACGTTTTCAAATACTTCAACATTTGTCAGGAATAGAATAGGGTTATTAATTTGAGGTGGGGTGTTATCTCTACCAATTTAATTAATCCTCTCTGGTTAGGTTAAAGCAAAATCCTTAGAGAGGTGCTGCATAATCCCTGGCAGCTGTGAAACAAGCAGCAAGCAAATCCCTAGAGAAATGCAAGATAAGTTCAGGCAGAACCAACAATTTTAAAACTGAGAAATCACCACATTAAAATTAAAAAAACAACTTAAAAAAGGACAACACATTTAAGGAACAAAAACAATTCAGGATCATCAAAAGCTGATAAGGTGGACTTCAGATATATATTTTTTAAGTTTTAAAGCAAAAAATCAACAAGAAAAATTAATCACTAAATAAAAGTCACTTTCGTGGTTCGCCAGGACCCCATCATGATTTCAGGGCAATTGCGGTGAAATGAGGGTCGACTGCACAATCTTGGTCAAATATTTTACTTTCTGACTTTGTCTCTGAAATGAAGGTGATGGTTAAAATGCCAGATATATCCTGTGCATTAGCCCGTGACCGAAGAAAGTCTGCCACCCAATCATTTTTTCTTGCACTTTTCCACCTTCGTTGGCAGTACTTCTTCTTTGCCTTGCTGTGCAATTTACAAGAAGCATTTCTTTCAATATTGCAGAAACCTGCAGTCAACACATAAGCCTGTGTTTAATTCCTTACGTATTCTCTATTTTAGCGAACTCTCCTAATACCTAACAAGGGCCAAACAGGTTCTCTCCCCCACTCTGACTGGAGCCTGGCTGTCTAGAAGGGTAATGGGAGTCCTCCCTGGAATCTCCAAGTCAAAAGAGGTAGTGTTATGGCTGCCCTTTGCCCAAATGTTCCAGTCCACTCACAGAATGCTACTCCCTTCTAATTGGTCAACAGTTAACACCCGTCTACTTTTCCTGGGCTTTGAGGCAGGGCAATGTCCTCTGAGCCAGGATATGTATTGTCATTAGCTTTATTTATGCATTTGCTTGTGAACAGCAAAAAGGAGCTTTCCCTTAAAACATCCTAGAAATTGTAAACACTCGCTCTTTAGCAAATTCCTGTGTTTAACTCTGACTTAGAGAGAGCTTTACCTCTCTAAGTCTTGCTAGCTTCATGTTTTTAAAAAATATATCAAAACACATAAATATATAGGTGCATACAGAGGCATCCAGCCATCATTCTTGACATATGGGTCTGATGAAGTACAATTTACATTTTGCCCCTGTCCATCAGAGCATATTGTACGGGACAATATGTTAGCCCACATAATCCATTTGACATCTTGCACTGTGAGCGATGGCATTTTGCCTGATAACAAGTGCTGAGCCACCTGAGAAGCAGTGCACTTTAGCGCCATGCTGGTTTTCCTGTGCAGATGGGCCTCACATTCATTTTTATACTTTTACCATTTGCTTCCATATTGAATAAGTTTGCAAAACACATTCTGCACTTGTCCTTTGTGGACAGTGTATATTCATGGGGAGGTATGGTATTTCGAACTTATTAAGCAATTTACAGAACAAATATATTTCAAAGGCATCAAATAATTAATCAATATTTTTAACTGCACCACATAAATGTAAGCAACCTTCTAAGGAACCTTACTATAGTTAGTATTCACCGTCTGTTTCAGAAAATTGATTTTAGTTACTTTTCTCCTTGACAAAAGGCTTCCTGAGGTGTACTCTATAATTCACTGGTAGGTCTTATTTAAAGCATTGGCATGTCTGCCATCCAGGCGCAGTAAATGACTGCCCTGTACTTTTCTAATTAATTCCCTGTAATTCATAGGAAGTTGGTAGCCGATCATTAGCACTTTACATTTAGAGCGTCATCATAGAAGCATGCTATGAGTCAATAATCCTAAAATGTGTACTGCAAAGTTGGCAGGTGAAATAGTATTCACTGTTTTCCATATTGCTAACAAACAGATTAAATATTGGCCTCATATTTTCATTGTTTTAGGTCAAGAAAGCTTCTTTAATCTTCCATCACATATTAAACAAGCATTGCAACCTTAATGGGTCTGGCGTATGAATGAATGCACCTCCTGTGTCACTGATGGGTTTGGGCACTCGATAGGTCATTATACATGTGGTCTGTCGCTCACTGTTAAACTCATGCATCCATTCATGCATCCACTGACTCATTCTTGAATTCAATCTCTGACACAATTGCAATAGAACATACACAAATTCAACAAAATGTGCACAATAAACTAAAGGGGTACTAGCAGGAAAATGAAAACCTGCTGTTGTCTGAACACAGTTGGCATATGCATGCAGTAATGAAACTATACATGGCAGTGAGGGTCTGTTTTGCCGAGGCATTGTAAATCATCTTACATTGGTTTAAAGTTTTTGCATGGCCGCCATACTTAGAGCCCAAGTGTTGCCCATATTTGAATGGCAAAACAATGATACACTGTGAGCAACAGCATTCCATCATGGTCTCCTGATTTGGGGAAAATGGCCACGTGGGATGCGGTGCACTGCAGATAAAATGGGTAAATAGTCAGAACTTCCTGAAGACCATTAGTATCGTCCTATGAAACATTAAAATAAAAAGAGGAGAAGCAAAGAAATGAAAGGGGAACTATAAAAGGAGAAAACTAAATACTAAAGGACTGGCCAACCAACCCTAAGACACTTATTTTCAGGTGAATGTACACATGATCGGAAAGTGCCGTCATTCACAGTGCAAGAGAGCCAATGACTGATTCATACTGAACCTCATTACCACAGGCAGTATGGTGTCATGGATGGAAGCACAGTGTTATTGACAGACAGACCAATGACCGAATAGAGCTGACCCAAAGGCCCTCTGTGTACTTTATGGATATATATTTACATATATGTATGCATGCATTATTTCATGATTTTATTTGTTACAAGATCATGAGGGACATCCAAGAAGAGACTCTAGCAAGAATTATTACAGTGGCAATCTTCTCCAACTAGGGCTTGTCAGAAGCAGTAATCAACACCAAAATCCTTTCCTACAGAGGGAATGTGTGGCATTTCATTTAACAAAACACCTATCTGTAGCTGTTACTACAGAGAAATATAAAAACCTATTTACTTTAACATATATATTTTACAATCAATTTGTCAGGACTACTGCGTTTATCATAGTTTTTCATAATAGACAGATCAGATCTATGGCACTGGAAATCCTTTTCCTTAGTGAACCAATCAGGCCTCTAGTTGTTATCATTGGCTTGTCACCATAGTCAAGTAGGACCTAATATGGCGTTTATAAGCCTTTCCACAAACAACCATCAGGTATGCCATAATAAAATTACAAATATGTTCAAAATGCAGTTGTCAAATTCCTACTAATAGAGCCTAATAAGAATTACCTTAGTACGGATTGTCTATCCCCATGATTTAGTCGGTGGGTCACCAACACCAAAACCCTATCCTAGTAAGGAAATCTGTGAGATTCCGTGTAACAAAATAACTGCCTGCAAGTTTTAGCACAGTGTAATAAGGATTTGCCCTTAAAAGCCTACTGCCTTTAACGCATGCTCTTCACAATAGGTAAGTGAGGTCTTCTAGCTTTCCCATCACCTTTCCTTATAAACAGGTCACGCGTAAGGTATCTGCCATAAATTTGCCCAGTGAACTGATAGGGTCTCCGGGCTTTAACAATGACTTGACACTATATTCAACACAGGTCTGCTAAGGTTCACATAAACTAGCAACCATCATGCATACAGTTATAAAATTATGAATGTGTAAAAAATTACAGTTGGCCAAACAATATACAAGTGCTCTCAACAGGGAAATCAGCAGCTCTGTCCTGTAGGTTTGTCAAAGTGGGTGACCAACACCAAAATATTTGTCTGCTTTGTTAACCTGTGAGATTACATGTAAACAAATATTTTTCTAAAGACTGTTAGCAACAATCTAGTGTTAGAGGCTTATTGGGTTTACCATATGCTTTTCACAATGAATACACCAGGCCTACTGCCTTTGTAAGAACCTTTCCTGACACACAGGCCAGACCTAGTGCATCTGTCACAACACTTCCCTGCACACCAGTCAAGTATATTGCCATTATCAGTGACTTGTCAACATAGCTGACTAAGTGGGTCATTACAACATTGGCGGTAAAAGCCGCTTACCGCCGTGCAGAAGTCCGCCAACATACCGCCGCGGCCACGGAATTCCGCCACAGCTATTATGACACACATCTCAGAATCTGCCGAAATTCAGACACCCACACAAGTCCACCACACCAAAGGTCAGTGATAAACTGGCAAAAACAAATCCTCCACCGTCACGCCAACAGAAACACGCCTATGCTATTACGACCCACGAATCCACGTGGCGGTCTTTCAACCGCGGTATTCCATTGGTGGTACACACCGCCGCTCTCAAAATACACACACATCTCCAAAACACCGCCACATTGGACAATTAAAAATACACACACCTAATACACATACAAACACCACTCCCACACACCTAACACAATATAAAACATACACCCACATCACCCACAAACCCCTACGACCAAAAATTAGAGACGAAGGCCAGAGAGAGAGCACAGCAATAGACAACCCCACAACACAGAGGCACCCGACACCATCACCCACACAACATCCACGCACAAAACACCACACACCACTACACATCACCACACTCATCACCACATACACCACCCCACACATCACCTACACCACCCAATGGCACGCCAAAGACACCCCAGGTTTTCGGAGGAGGAGCTCAGGGTCATGGTGGAGGAAATCGTACGGGTAGAGCCACAGCTATTTGGATCACAGGTGCAGCACACCTCTATAGCTAGGAAGATGGAGCTATGGCGAAGAATCGTGGACAGGGTCAACGCAGTGGGACAGCACCCAAGAAATCGGGAGGACATCAGGAAGAGGTGGAACGACCTACGGGGGAAGGTGCGTTCCGTGGTCTCCAGGCACAACATCGTGGTTCAGCGTACTGGCGGCGGACCCCCACTTCCTCCCCCACAGCTAACAACATGGGAGGAGCAGGTCTTGACCATCATGCATCCTGAGGGCCTCGGAGGAGTCGGTGGAGGAATGGACACTGGTAAGTCAAATCTTAACTATCATATCCCCCACCCTACCTGCATGCTATCACACACCCCCACCCTCGCCCAATCCCCTATCACTCCAACTCCTCACTAATGTACTAATAACACAAACAACCCATCCCAACACCAAGCCCTACATGACACAACAAAGCATGGACACCCATCACTAAAGCATGCCCACTGCACATACCCATAACAACCCCTAACCATCATCACACAAGCCTCCACACAGGAATGCAAGCACTGGGATACACGCTCACCCACCCATTGCGCACCATGACACACACAGATGCAATAATCATGCTTTTATACCCCTGCAGGACCACTACCTAACGTCACCAGACAGGAGGGTCCAGACATCTCTACCCCACCCACAGAAGAGGCCCACAGTGATGACAGCAGCTCTGGCCAACTGGATCCAGATGACCAGCCCGGACCATCGTGGGCCTCGGGACAGTCGGTTCCCCTCGCACAGACACAGCCCAACACTGACCTTCCACCCTCTGGAAACACCAGAACAGCACCCACCCAGCGGGCCCATACCTCCGTACCCAGGACACGTCAATCAGCTGTTTATCCGACACTACAGGGAACCCAGGATAACCCACCACCCCAACAACAACAGGGACCTGGGGCAGTGGTAGTGGGCACACGGTCCAGGGGACGAAGGCACAGGAACACAGGGGAAATGGGAGGGCTGCTGTGTGACAGGGGGCGGACAGGCCAAGGGAACCCACTCTCCACGAGGCCCTCTCCTCCATCATGGGAGCATACCACCACTCCCAGGAGACGATGGCTACGGTCCTGGCCAACTTTCAGGAGACCCAGCGCCTGCAGGAGGAACAGTATTTGCGCTTCAGGGAGGAACTCAGAACCATCAGCTCCGCCCTGGGCACCATCGTAGGGGTGCTGAAGGACATACAGATCACCATGAGCGACACAGTGGCACTCCAAGGGGCCCCTGACACTAGCCTGGACGATGAACTGCCCACCACCTCTGCTGGCGCTAGTGGACAGGACGTCCCGCCACAGGACCACCACACCAGCACCCCACCCCCTGCAGACGGAGAACCACCCCGCAAGCGGTCCCTGAGATCCAGGAACAGGACAGAGCACGATGGCAAGACCCCGCCAAGAAATGAGACCACCCTGATTGTCATCCCACTGTCCCACTTTTTAACCCTGTCCAGAATGGAACTGTCCCAGCTCCACTTCCTATGCCCATATGGGCAGTGCACCTGTGAGACTAATAGACTGGACTCTGCCATGGACATTCCTCCACTATCACCCATCACCATTTTACCACCCCCTCCAATAATTAGCACTTCAATAAACACCCTTGAACCACAAAACAATCTGGAGTCAGTCTGTGATTTTGAAAATGTGTATTAGCTATAACAATGACAAAATCCGTTCACAATAGTAATGTCAACATACCTATGTCAACACATCACAAGTCCATGAAGGATGCAAGCAGATGACACACGTTGGTAACCACACCTGTGAAACCGTAATGGAAATGTACAACTCAGTTACCAAATACTGCTTGAAATTGACAGACAGGATAGAGGTAGAAGTGTGAAAGTAAAAGTAGTAGTAAAGAAAGTGTTCTCACCTGTGTGTCACTGAAAATATTGCTGTATGACTGAGTCCCTGTTGTCAATGTCTTCTTCCTCTGCTTCCACCTCATCACTGTCCACAGGCTCCACAGCTGCCACAACACCGTCATCTGGACCATCCTCCTGCAGAAAAGGCACCTGGCGTCGCAAAGCAAGATTGTGAAGCATAAAGCTGGCGATGATGATCTGGCACACCTTCCTTGGTGAGTAGAATAGGGAACCACCTGTCATATGGAGGCACCTGAACCTGGCCTTCAGGAGGCCGAAGGTGCGTTCAATCACCCTCCTAGTCCACCCATGGACCTCATTGTAGCGTTCCTCTGCCCTGGTCCTGGGATTCCTCACTGGGGTCAGTAGCCATGACAGGTTGGTGTAACCAGAGTCCCCTAATAGCCACACCCGGTGCCTCTGGAGTTGACCCATCACATAAGGGATGCTGCTATTCCGCAGGATGTAGGCGTCATGCACAGAGCCAGGGAACATAGCATTTACCTGGGAGATGTACTGGTCTGCCAAACATACCATCTGTACATTCATCGAATGATAACTCTTCCGGTTCCTGTACACCTGTTCACTCCTGTGGGGGGCGACCAGAGCTACATGGGTCCCATCAATGTCACCTATGATGTTAGGGATATGTCCAAGGGCATAGAAGTCACCTTTAACTGTAGCCAAATCCTCCACCTGAGGGAAAAGGATGTAGCTCCTCATGTGTTTCAGCAGGGCAGACAACACTCTGGACAACACGTTGAAAAACATAGGCTGGGACATCCCTGATGCCATGGCCACTGTTGTTTGAAATGACACACTTGCTAGGAAATGGAGCATTGATAGCACCTGCACTTGAGGGGGGATTCCTGTGGGATGGCGGATTGGTGACATAAGGTCTGGCTCCAACTGGGTACACAGTTCCTGGATTGTGGCACGGTCAAACCTGTAGGTGATGATTAAATGTCGCTCCTCCATTGTCAACAGGTCCACCAGCGGTCGGTACACCGGAGGATTCCACCATCTCCTCACATGTCCCAGCTGACGGTGCCTAGGAAGGACAAAAGCGAGCACAGAGTCAAGCAATTCAGCGGTATGTACCCACAGCAACACAGAACACGAAACAAATTCCAAAAAGTTGTATGTATGTGTGTTGAGTCCAGGCCTCGGTATGTGTGACGCAGTTGAAAATGAAGCCATGTGGGCCCCTGAAATGGCGGCTGCCTGACCTCTAAAGTGGGACAATGGGATGTGAGGTAACTGCGCTGGCGTTGTACACCGTAGCGGTAGGCGGTCGTAGACCGCAGCGCAATGCTGCATTGGTTAACATTGGACCCTATGGGTCCCAGGAGCCAATGACGAAGTGCGCCGGCGGTGATGATACGCACCGCCGCGGACGTCACCGCCGCGGACGTGACCGCCATTTTCTATCTGTTCAATCACTCGATACCTGATCTTTGACAGGAGAGGACCTACACTGCAAGTGCTGCTGTGACCTCGGTCTGGAAGAGACAATGGCACGTGCGTCTGGGGAAAGGGCCCCTGCATTCACTGCACAGGAGTTGGAGAAGCTCGTGGACGGGGTCCTCCCACAGTACACGCTACTCTACGGTCCTCCAGACCAACAGGTGAGTACATAGGGTGCAAGTTGTATGGGCTATGCCTGGGTGGAGAGGGCTGGATGTAAGAAGGAAGGGGGCAGAGTTCTGCGACCATGAATGAGTGTGAATGCATGTGCCACAAGGCAAGGGCAGGGATGTGGGCCACTCACTTCGACGGTGCAGTTGGTAATAACTTCTCTTCTTCCCCTGTACATGTCATGTAGGTCAGCGCCCACCAGAAGAAGGATATTTGGCGTGCCATCGCCAAGGACGTCTGGACCCTGGGGCTCGACCAGAGACGGAGCACCCACTGCCGTAAAAGATGGGAGGACATTCGCCGCTGGAGCAAGAAGACGGCGGAGGCTCAGCTGGGGATGGCCTCCCAACGTGAGAGGGGTCCCCGTCGCACCATGACCCCCCTGATGTTCTGGATCCTGGCGGTGGCCTACCCTGAGTTGGATGGGCGCATGAGGGCATCACAGCAGACACAAGGGGGTGAGTACACTCTCATTCTGCGGACTTTGCGCGCAGTGGAGGGGTTTGGGAGGGGGAGGAGGGCTGTGGGTTTAACTAGGCCAGGGCGAGTTCCGTAGGCTAGGCCCCTCCGTAATGCAGGCCATGTGCCACTCCACCCCACCTCTGTAGAGTGCCAAGTACAGGTATACATGCCCCTGTGTCATCTATGTGTGCAGATGTCCACCATAGCCATGTAGGCCATATCCCAGGAACTGCATCTGTAGAGGCCAAGAGAGCGGCGTAGTGCAGGGGGTTGCTGTGTCTGTATTGTCCACCAACGGTAGCGGTAAGCCATGCACTCAACCTGTCTTTCTTCTGTTTCCCACCCCCTTTTTGTGCTCTCCCTGTTCTTTTGTGCATCAGCATCATCAGGGGGAAGTACAGTGACACCGGAGCTCGAGGGGGCTGCATCCCACATGGCCATGGAGGGCCACACCACGGACTCTGAGTACACCAGTGGGACGGGGGCGAGGGGAGCTTCACGGCGGTCACCGGATCAGCAAACAGCGACACGGACTCGTCCTCCGATGGGAGCTCCCTTGTGGTGGCGGCACCATCTGTGCCCCCCACTTCAACAGGTACAGCCGCCACCCCCCCTACCAGCACTGCCCTCCCAGCAGCCCCTCAGCCTTCGCCCCATGCCCACTCACCCAGGAGGGTGGGCATCACCTTCGCCCCGGCACCTCAGCCCCTGCCCCTGTCTCCTCTGCTGCCCTCAGTGAGGAGGTCATTGACCTCCTCAGGTCACTCACTGTTGGGAAGTCTACCATTGTGAATGCCATCCAGGGTGTAGAGAGGGAGTTGCAACACACTAATGCATTCCTGGAGGGCATTCATTCTGGTCAGGCTGCCCATCATCGAACCCTGCCATCTCTGGCCTCAGCACTGATGGCAGCCATTGTCCCTGTGTCTAGCCTCCCCCCTCCAACTTCCTCCACCCAGACCCAATCCCCTGTACCTCAGCCTATCCCAAGCACACCATAAGACCAGCCTGCACACACCTCAACACACAAGGGCAGCTCAGGCAAACATAGGCACCACACATCCCACAGGCACTCACACAAGCATCACCCACATACAGACACAGTAACATTCACTGCCTCCACTGTGTCCCCCTCCTCGTCGTCTCCCTCCTCCCTCCCAGTGTCGTGTACACTCTCACCTGCATGCACTACCACCACAGCCACTAGGACTCGCACCAAAACACCCAGCACCACACCCCGCTCACCTGCACTCACCACCCCCACTACCATTTACACGTCCCCTGTGTCCTCTCCCAGTGTGTCGGTGACGCCCCCTCCCAAAGTACACAAACGCAGGCACACACACACCTAACATCCATCCACCTCACGACAGCCTCCAGAACATGCACCTGCACCCAAATCATCAAAAGTTACACCTCCTACAACCACCTCCTCTTCCTCCACTCCCAGACCCCCTCCAGCTACCCATCCCAGTGTTTGTCAGAAACTTTTCCTGAGCAACGTTGACCTCTTTCCCACCACCCTCTAATTCATAGGTCCCGTAGTAGCATCTCAGCCAAAAAATGTCCGGTACCAGTGGTGCCTGTTAGAGGCATGTGGAGTGTAACGGGCACCAGGGCAGCCAGTGTGACACGGAGCCAAAGCACAGCCAGTCCCCCCCTGTGAAACACCAGAAGTTGGACAGTGCCCGACGGGAGAGGGTGAAGACTCCTGCCGGCAAAGCCGCTCACAAGGGTCCCGGGGGGAGTGTCGAGTCAGCTGTGACTCCTCCCAAGGTGGGGAAGAGGCAGAAGAAAGCGCCAAAGTCTGGGAAGAGCAGCACGTCGGAGAAGGCCGCCATCATCCCCGCTGCCCAGGACGCCACCGCCAGCCCCATCGTCACTGGTCAGGAGACCACCGCCAGAGTCAGTGCCCAGGAGGGCAGCACAATCGTCACTGGTCTGGAGACCACCGCCAGAGTCAGTGCCCAGGAGGGCATTACAATTGTCACCGGTCAGGAGACCACCGCCAGAGTCAGTGCCCAGGAGGGCAGCACAATCTTCACCGGTCAGGAGACCACCGCCAGAATCAGTGCCGAGGAGGGCCCCGGCAGCCACAGCCCCGCTGGGCAATGAGGGACCGCCATGGCACACACCGCTACACAGGTCAGAGACAGCAAAGTCAAGCACCGCTGAACAAGGCAAGCACCACTGAACAGGGCAAGCACCGCTGAACAGGGCAATGACCGCCATGGCAAGCACCGCTGAACAGGGCAAGCACCGCTGAACAGGTCAGAAACTGCAAGGTCAAGCACCGCTGAATAGGGCAAGCACCGCTGAACAGGGCAAAGACTGCCATGGCAAGCACCGCTGAACAGGGCAAGCACCGCTGAACAGGTCAGAAACTGCAAAGTCAAGCACCGCTGAACAGGGCAAGCACCGCCAACTCAAGCATCGCTAGCCCATGTGCGGCAGGGGCAGTGACGGAACTGGGACCGTCACGGGGAGAGTGATGCACTCTGGGCACCAGTCCCCCTCGAGAACCAGTGGAGAACAGCATCCACTACCTCAGTCCTTAACAGGATGAAGCACTCTGGGCACCAGTCCCCCTCCAGAACCAGTGGAGAACAGCATCCACTACCTCAGTCCTTAACAGGATGAAGCACTCTGGGCACCAGTCCCCCTCCAGAACTAGTGGAGAAAGGCATCCACTTGAGAGACTGTGGCTTTGCACTCCCCAGGATGGTACAGTGGGCAAACCACCCACTGCAGTGACTTGTGAGACTGTGGCTTTGCACTCCCCAGGATGGTACAGTGGGCAACCCACCTACTGTAGAGACTTGTGAGACTGTGGCTTTGCACTCCCCAGGATGGTACAGTGGGTAAACCACCCACTGTAGAGACTTGTGAGACTGTGGCTTTGCACTCCCCAGGATGGTACAGTGGGCAAACCACCCACTGTAGAGACTTGAGAGACTGTGGCTTTGCACTCCCCAGGATGGTACAGTGGGTGGCCTTGCACTCCCCAGGATGGTACAGTGGGCAAACCACCCACTGTAGAGACTTGTGAGACTGTTGCTTTGCACTCTCCAGGATACATCAATGGGCATGGAGCCCCATCGTGGATCTGGCGTGGTGCTGTCATCCGGCTGAGGTGCCCCCCCTTCCCTTCCTCCTGAGGTGCCTGTTGTATTTCTATCTGATGCCCCTGCAGTGTTCTCTCCGTTTCAGGACAGGTATCGTGTGTGGGCCTCGCCCATGCATTTTGGGCCCAGTGGTCCACGGACATTGGATGGTGCATACCTGCACTACTGATCGTGATGTATATTTTTGGCATTTGTATATATTTCTGTATATATTAGCTTATTGTATTGTGCTACATTAAAATGGTTGTATTAATTTCCTTTTGTCTTTGCATTCTTCCGGGGGGGTTGGGGGTTGTTACTGTGATGTTTGGAAATGCATTGGTGTGCGAGGGTCGGGGTGGGGGTGGGGGTGTTGCGTGTGTGTGTCCCTGACTTTTGCCTCCCCCCTCCCCTATGTCGTAGTTGCAGCACTCACCGTTGTCTTCGGCGCCGCCGTTGCTGATGTTCGTAGAGGAGCAAGAACACAATCGCAGGGAGTATTTGGAGTTCCGGCTCCATGGTGCCCTCCTTCCTCGTGGAGTGTGTTAAGGTGAGCGTTTTCCCATTGGAATGGCTGTTTCCACCGTGTTTTTATCCACGGTGAATCCGCCCCGGAAAAGGTGGCGGATTGGCCTGTTATAATACTGTGGGCGATACTTTGTCTTCCGCCTGTCTGTTGGCGGTGACCGCCGCGCTGTTTGTCTGTACCGCCGTGGCGGTCGGAGTGTTAAAGTGGCTTTCTATGTTGGCGGTTTCCGCCACGGTCATAATTCCCTTTTTTTCCCGCCGGCCTGTTTGAGTATTACCGCCGCTTTAACACCGTCAGCCAGGGTTGTAATGACCCCCAAGGCCTACTATACTGAATGTGAGCTTTCCCACAAAGCAAACATCAGAAGTACAGTTATAAAAGTGCAAATGTTTGCAAAATTACACATTGCAACACAAAATACTATCGCTCCAAAGAGAACCTAAAAAGGATTATTGTAGTGCATTTCTGCTACACCCCTGGTGTATTCGGGTGAATCACCAGCACCAAACCCCTTGTCTAGCATGGTAATCAGTGAAATGATATGTAACAAAAAAACTGCCTATAGGATTTAACACAGTGTAATAACAATCCTTCCCTAAAGGTTTGTTGTCTTTAACGCAAGCTTTTCATGCTTAGTAGGTCACGTCATCTGGCTTTGTTCTAACATGTCATAATAGACCTAAAAATCCATGTAGAATTAATGTAGCCCTGGGTAACCTATACTGCTCTCAAACACAAATCTGCCTTACAACTAATAATGGAATGGGAGAGTGCTGGTACTACAATGTATTCCAAATGACTGCTCTCTTCCCATCTGTGCTACTGCCAAAGAAGGACAAACATGATAAATTATCTAGTTATCCTAGACACTTTTACATCATTACAATGTCATGAGTGTGGCCCTGAAATTCCAAGTCTGGCAGCTGGTTAAATAAACAGAATTATGACAGCTGCATGGAGGGGTAGCACTTATTTGTGCAAGCACACAATTTCAGCACAATCAAAGGGTGTACTTCTGGCTCATAACATGTGGGCGGAGCCAGAGCCCCTCTCTAGTGATGTTCACATAATTGACAGGAGCTGTGCTGTCACGCCAGACCATAAGCCTGGGTGATTATTTAATAATGAGTCATACGGTACAGAAGGGGATAAATGTGTGTAGCAGGATGCTATGAATTTTAGTTTGAGTAATCGGGATGGGGTCATTCTGAGGGTGGTGTGAGAACCTTACAGCATGCCACAAACCATTTTTATATTGGAACTTTTTCTATATTTGGTTGCATAAGAAGAGTGATAGACAGAGTACGGTTGAGTTGTGTGGCAGGATGGCAAACATACTCATGCACAAACAGGTAACATTTTGCATAGATATGCCATGACACCTCTATGCCTTCATTATTGATTTGAGTAGGAGAAGAGGATTTGGAGGGTCACAGACAACATAAAATTAAAGATGCACACTTGAATAAAGAGAATGGTTCTCGGCCTTGGGATCATAAACAAATCAAACTTTTCTCTTGTTGTCCATTTGATGTCACTGAGAACCCCTCAGGGAACAAACCCCTATTTTACAGAGTTATCCATCTATATAAAGTATTGTTGTGAGTGCTTTTAAGAGATGATGCTTTTTTATTTAAGACTTGGAAGTAAATTTAAATTAGATTTTTGAGGTTAAGCAGAGACCATATCTTTGCACATGTCCTCCTCTAGATTATCATATCTCCTGTCCCCTCACTGCCACAATTCTACCAATGAGGCTATTAGTAGCCTGCAGGGACACATAGCCGATGGTCATTTGAAACACCTCCTCTTAGGCAAGAACGCATGGTGTCCTTGGCTGCATCTGTGCGAATTGGCAAAATGACCTAAGAATAACAGTCTATGATGTACGTTTGTGCCATGGAAGGACCGTTTACCCAAACCACTGCCTCTGTACTAGACTATTGCCTTCTTACCTCTACATCTGCTGAGCCAGTACACTAGTTTCATGGTGCTCTACTTTCCTTTCCACTGATGCTCAACTTGCCCAATGAAGTAACAGCAGTGGCAAGGCTGTGGACTGGGAATTCCCATGCCCAGAAGAAGGCTCACATTCATCGGGATATTCTTTCACCACCCACAATGTTAGCTGTGTGTGAAGTTTGTGATTGATGATTAAAAAGCACACCAAGCAATGTCTCCTCCTCGCTGGCGCTAGCACATGCATTTATAATTATGAGAAAACACACAGGAGTTATGCACACAGATCCTCTAGAACAGGAGACCCAATCATAAGAACAAGTATTAACTAAACAGGAGCATATAGTACTGAGAAGAACTGTGGGCAGTTGGACACACATGTGGACATGTGGACACTCTAACAGAGAGGACTGAACCAAGGGGACAGAAAGACAAGTACACACAAACGTCAAGCACACCTACATATACAATAGGGAAGTGATTGCCTTGGGGTGTGGAGGGCATCTACTCTGCAACTAAGAATACTTGGGTAATAGACTCCTACTTGTAGGACAGAGAGACATATATTCTATTAACTGAAAGGTAAAACAATGAATGCAATGCATACTCTTACTAAAACTTAATATTTTCAGTCACCCAAATAAATCAGTACAATATGTCAGTAACTAGTCCTGCTGTTGCAACATCTGTCACTTATCCATCCTTCACATCCTATCTTTCCCTGCTCATCTTATGCTTTTGCTGTGTTCTCTCTAAATCACATCTAATTCATATCATGCTACCCTTGCACTCTGCCATAAAACTCCCTGTAGCCCGTTTGCCCTCTTTTACTCAATTACACCACTCCCATGAACATCACACTTCTCTTGCTTGACTTCCCATTCACCTTTTTCCTTCATAATAATCTCTTTCCCTCTCTCCCAAAATCCCCCCTTTTCAGCTTTCCTCTCACTCTTTCTCCCTCTCACCTCCGACATGAGATAAATGTACACATGCACTGTATGACTACATGATTACAAGCAGGAGGCACTCTAAATGAAGCAAAGGAACATGAAATACCATGATACAGAAATGTGCATTAGGGAGCAGAAATTCAAGCAAAAAGGACAATCTGTGACAGGAAACAAACTCAAGCCAAGAGCACACAATTAATTACTTTTTTATTATAGAAGTAGTAGGACAACATGATATGTAACCCATAAAATTAAATGATCAGTCTCAAAGGCGTTAGGAAGCAATCAATTCCATTTCCCCTCCATCAGTTCAAACTACTACTAACATGGGCTAACTGATCAAACTCACACATGTAAGACACAGCTTGCAAGCTTATGAAGTAGACCCAATTGGGAATACAACAATACGCAGACAACAGCTCATTTATGTGCCCCCAATATTTGCAGCTTTTGCCTTATACAAAATAACTCTAAATTTAGAATGTTTAAAAAAAAAAGAAAAATCATCTGTCATCCAAAATCAAAGTTCATGCACTGTCACTTCCGAAGATATCAGTGGTTGAAACGTCCTGTGGGACCTTACCACACCAAGTGAGTGCTGGGAGGTTCTAATTAGAAGTGTTACACAGTCTGCTTTGGGCTGGCTAATGTCTTCAATAGTTGAGGAGCCAGAGTAAAGGTACATGTTACCATCCTAGACAGTGGTAAATCCATGTTTGTCACTTGAACTTCAGAGGAAAGTGCTACTTTTAGCTGGACAATTAGCAGCATTTGTTGCCATCTGTTATAATGACAGAATATAGCACAATAACAACACAACAGGGCACAAACCAGATAAACAGAGTGCAACACAACAACCAAAGTGCAAAGGCACACCAGCATAATGCCATATATTTGTGCAAAGTACAGCATGAAACACACAACACATACCACCACAGCAAAATGCAACAGAACAAGCATGCACAAATAATCTTGTCACATTTTATCACTTGCATCAAACAAAACCTTGCCACCAGGGACATGTGAAAGAGCACTAGTTAAAAAGTATGTGATACAGCCTATGATATTGTTTTCTCTACTATTATGCTTTTGATTTTTTCGAAAGAAAGTATAAAAAATGTTGAAATAAGCCACCATCCAGTTCATGTCATGAATTATTCTGTAATTCAGATGTTTTTTATAAAAAGGTAAGTCAGACATTTTGTTTGTCATACATGCAATTCAATAAGAAAATATAGAATGTCAATGCGGAAGTAAACACCTTACTTCCTGTATTAATCAATACACACTACATCACAATCATACAACCAGGATTGTGTGTAGTCAACAATTCATTAAGTTGAGCCCTGGATTTTCCTAAGTTTACTATGTCTCAGGTTTTGGTAATAATCCAATTTTCAAGGCCATATAAAAAGACTAAATTCTGCCGCCATGCATTATAGTTAGATGCTTCTCTGTGTAGCCTTGATTGTGCAACACTTAAATGAGCAGGGTGGTATATTAGGGGAGTATTGTAGCCAATGCTGGAGTGCAGTGTGAAGAGTCTATGGAATCATTACAGCTAAATACTCTCTGGATAGTGGTAGCCCCCCATAAAAAAACACTTGTGGATGTTTGCCCCTAAAGAAAGGTTGTCACCTGAGTCTCTGCTTTAGCTGTCCTGGCCCTTTCTGAGCAAGCTGAGCTGCTAGCTGGAGTTCCTGTTTTGGGCAATCCATAAACCTTGTTTCCAATGAGAGTAAAAACTCACTTAGTTCCCCACAAGCACAGAATGATCATGTGGCAGTTTTGGGTTGGTCCAGTTGAACTGAGGACTTTACACCTGAGATAGAGCAAAATACCTATTGTTGGTTTTGACAGTGAGGTGCTGACTGGCCCTGATCAACCGGGCAGGAAGGTAGGGTGAAAACAATCACTTGCTCTCCTGATTAATGCCATAGCTGGCATTGCAGTAGCCAAGGCATCAGGCCATCCTGATGGGGGGAATGGCTGTAACACAGGGACTCAGGTGCACATGAGACCTAGAGATGATTTTCACGCTTAGATTCAGTGAGAAAATATGCCAGTTTCTCGCAGTCCTCTGAGTCGGAGTTAGAGTACCATAAACTTGAGAGGAGCTATTAAAAGACTTAAAGGCCTAATCAACACAACTAAAGCTTGAATCTCAAAGAAAGAGGTCTGTAAAACAGTCAGACTGCCTTAAAGGAAGCAGTGTTCACTACATGTGTTGCCAATAGTAATATAAAGGAAACAATGGATAGATTTAAACTTTCTGTTACCATAACTAGGAAATTTTTCATTCTATGTCTGGATCAGAGATGAGGATTAGGCTAGTTTTAAACTTATCCACCACCAGGGTCACCTGGTTCTAAATTGGCCTAAAAGAGAATATTTTGAAGGTTGATTCAGAGGAACCAATCTGCAGCATTAAGAATGTCTTCCAATCAAGCACCCTGGGACAAAGCTTTTGAGGCCACGGCCCGTCTTATTGAATGAGCCGCAAAGTGGGAAATATCAATACCAGCTTCATGCATGGCCCATCTAACCCACCTGACAATAGTAGGGAAGGACACAAAGTGGAATACCTTGGAGTAGGGGGTATAGACATCTTAGTGCCCTTCAAAAGCTAACACACCAAAAAGTATTGATCGACCGATAGGTCATGCCTTTGGAGTCCAAGGACGCTAGGAAATTCAAGAACTGCACAACATTTGCCCCCAGGGGATCAAAATCCCATTGGACGCACCCACCCAGCCATCGAGACCAAGCCGGATGGTATCATATGGATGTACTATTCGCCCAGGCTTTGGCAAGTAAAGAGGCAGCTTCATTCGAAAGTCCTGGAACCCACCAGCGTTCCGTCTAACCCACCAGGCCATGAGATACAGGGAGTCTGAGAGGACTAGCAAATGCCAATTGCCCTGGGGATCCCTTAGCAGATCCAGAAACAGGGGTAGAGGGATCGGAAAGTCCCAAGAAAGTTCCATCAGTTGGAAACCAAACTTGGGGCCTCCAAACTGGGGTGATCACCACCACATCTGCCTACTGCCGCAGGACCTGTGCAGCCAATTTCATTGTCATTGTGAATGGAGGAAAAGAGTACCCCTTCTCCGAACTCCAATCCTTGAGAAATGCATTGGTCACTGATGCCTAGGTGTAAAGCTAGCTGCAAAACCTTTTCCAACTGGAAGTCCAGATAGGAAGTGAAAAGATCCATAGAAAGCAGACCCCACCAGTCTTGGATTTGTTGGAATACGTCTAGGTTTCCAGAGACTGGTGTCCCTCCAGTAGCAGGAATACCAATATGCCACTTGATTTCCTGGAAAATTCTCTGCTGACACCGAGATGTGATGTGCCAGGCAGTAATCCCAAAATGGCTTGGCCAGAGTCGAGAGCATCTGGGACTTCGC
The DNA here is from genome assembly GCF_031143425.1 of Pleurodeles waltl. Classification (NCBI taxonomy): domain Eukaryota; kingdom Metazoa; phylum Chordata; class Amphibia; order Caudata; family Salamandridae; genus Pleurodeles; species Pleurodeles waltl. The sequence goes on from NC_090443.1 coordinate 356,929,681, forward strand.
TCCCCCAAGGTGGTTGACGTGTCAGACCGCTGCTACATTGTCCATCTTGAGGAGGACACAACAGTGGGCCTTGTCCTTGGTCCATCACTTCACTGCGAAGGAGCCTGCTATTAACTCCAGGCAATTTAGATTTAGATCTTGCTCTTCTAATGACCGTTCTCCACCTTTGGAGAATTCCTCGCAAAGTGCTCCCCAACCCAGCCTGATGTCCTATAATCGGGTTAGGAGCCAAAGGTGGCTCGACCATTCCAGGCCTCCATATGTGAAATCCACCGGTGAATTTCCTCCTTCGCCTCTGTAGATAGAGGAACCTTTTGAGCATATGTAAGACCACGTCAAAGATGCAAGATCTTCAGGCGCTGTAACTCCTTGTAGTGCCAAGGACTGTGAAAAATGGCTTGTATGGAGGATGAAAGAAGTCTCACAACTTGTGCCACTGGAGAAATGTGGGTTTTGGAAACCATGCTCCTCAACTTGTGCCGTATCTTTGCCATATAGCATGATGGAAGACTGAGGGTGGTTTTTACCTATTTTATTATGAATCTTAGGAACTCCTTCGACTGGGAAGAAATAAGGGATGACTTATTTTCATTCACAGTGAAGCCCGATGGTTCCAGTAACTAAATGGTCCTTTGGCGATGGCAAGCCAGGCCTGTTGGCACTGACTGAGGAGCAGGATGTCATCCAGTTAGACGATCAGATGCACCCCCGTGACATGAGGTGTTCAACCACTGGTTTCAACAACTTGGTGAAACACCATGGAGAAGACGATGGTCCGAAAGGAAGGGATGTGAATTTGAAAAGCCGCTCCCTCCACTGGAATTTCAGACGACACCTGTGAGGAGGAAATACAGGAACCATGAGGTAGTCGTCTTTCAAGTCTAAGCAGACCATCCAGTCTGAAATTTGAAGCAGATCCCTGAGGAGGTGGATTCCCTCCATCATGAAGTGGCGGTAAACAAGCCACTCGTTGAATTCCTTTAAGTTGCCCTGTCCCTCTTTTCCACCGAAAACAGGTTGCTGAGAACACCCAAGGGGTGTAACCTGGACTGACTGACCTCACCTTTCTCTACTAGCTGCCAGATCTCCTGATTGATCAGTTGCTGTTGTTTCTGTGAAAAAACTATGGCCCTTGGACTCTGTGCCTGAATGAGCATTCCATAAAATGCTATCCGGAAATCTTTTATGGTTTGGAGGACCCACACATCTGATGATAGAGCCTCCCAGTTGTGCCGAAAGAGTGCCAAATGGCCCCCAACCTTCAAATCTACCAAGCTTTGTATTCTTAACTTGAGGATTGCTGTAGGAGGCATTGTTCCTCTGGCTGCCTTTGACACCTTGCCAGCGTGCAAAGCTCATTGTGGGATAGCACTTCCTGAATCTGGATGGGTCCAGCCATTGATACTGCGGAAAGTCTGCACCTCGGCCAGGGGCTGGATGCATGGCATGGCTGCCTCAGCACCTCCTACATCCACTGATAAAAAATGGGGGCTGAAGATACGCTTAATGAATGACTGAGCCTTATCCAATGAGTTGAAAGTATTTACAAATTTCCCAAGCTCCCTGACAAATGAGTCCCCAATCAGATTTCCTTGGGCCACCTAACCGTTTTTTGAAGTACAGAGTTCCCCTAGCTTGGGGCAATTTAGATCAAAAGAGACTGTCTCCTTTCCATGGAAAACGCACAGTTAGCATTTCCAAGAAAGATAAATGCTCTCTGAGCCCAATTAGATATCGCTTCTGGGGATATGATTTAACGAGACACCTTGGACTCCTCCACCATATCTAAGATTTTTGCCAGGGGACCAGCCACATCGAGGAGCTTACCCTGGCAAGCTCACCAGGAGCGATCTATACTTTTTTGGGATCGCTTACAAACATCGACAAGAAAGTGGCTATTGTCACGTCTATCTCTGGAGTAAGGGCCTCTTTTCACTCCAAAGAAGGTCTAGGGCACTCTGCCCGAAGGCAACTTCTCCTTTCCTTATCAAGTGGTTTGCGTAACCTGCCAGCTATATGTGAAGTAGGGCACCACTCTGAAGAGCGAGGGTGGAGGAGCTCGTCTGGATCGAGCATGTGAGACTCTGGTTTTGGTGAGTTATGAGTCCCTTCGTCAGCGGCAGGTGATTTGGAGGATGTATGCAATGGCCTACTAGGTGCCGGGGAAGTGATCATCATCCGTTGGCTTTTGGAGAGAGGGGAACAGGGAGCACATCCTGAGGTATCTGGAGTGTCCAAGTCTGAGGGGGAGATTGGGAATCTATCAAAGCTTTTTTTAAACATGCAAAGGCATCCACATCCACCCCTGCCTCCTGCACATGCTTGTGTTTAGTGAGTGACTTCGTTGTGGGTGGCTGCCCCGGAGGTTGGGGGGCCGAGGGTCTATTGGTGTCTTCCCTTGGATCAAGGTGTTTTTGGAATTGCACCTGTAGCTGAACAATCTTCTTCTCCAGAGGCACCACCAGCTGAGTAACTACTTTAAATATGGAGGCATACATGACCAGGCAGAAATGGTCATCAATAGGGAGGTAGGTAATCTCATCCTCCTCAACAAAGGTGTCTGATTCTTCATAGGTGTCCATACTGGCATTAACGCACCAACCGTAAAAGGTCTTGAACCTGCAGATGGACACAGGTAGTGTATACATACGCCTGTTTACCCCCCTGGGGCAATTAGGGAGAGCTGACCATCAAATATTACTGTGCACAGAGGCACCGATAAAGTAGGCCAGTGAAGGCCTGGGACTACCCCTTAATGTGTGGGGTTTTACCGCCTGGGACGCGTCCCTTAAAAGTGAAGAATTGCCTTATCACCGTTGTGGGTGTAATTTGCCAGGCAGCAGATCTGATCTTTATGAAACAGCCCCAAAAATAAATGCAGCACCTGAGTTATGCCACAGCCGGACGCTTCACTCCTGGGCTCCGATTGGAAGCAACATGGCTGCCGCCGGGAGGTTGGGCACGCAAGGCATGTAAGGAAGTGCGATCCCCATTGCGGTCTGACAGTCAGGTCACACCAGAGCCAGGCCATTATTGAGGGAGTGGCCAAGTAGGAGCAAAAACTTTCCAGCGGCCACACATTTTCCATGAGAGCACAACAAGAATAAACCAATATAGCCACAATATAGAAACCAGCGAGCAGAAACTACCAGAAGGAAATAAATCCATTCTGTTGTGTGCATGCTTGTTTTGTTCACAAAATACAATGAAAGAACAGAAGGCGCTTATCTCTGGCTGCTGTGAGCAGAGAAGAAAGAGGAGGCTAGACAGTCTTCACCGGTGTTTATAGAGGGTGAGGCACCTGTCTGGAAGGGCCTTTGACTGTCCGGAAGTGCCTTTGGCTGTCCATGGGCATCATGGGAAATGTAGTTGTTTTAAGTTTGGTTTAACATTTACACAATAAAATTAATGGCTGCAGTGAGAAAAATAAAGCCAGAAAGTGAAGCCTAATCCTTGAATCCGGCCCTGACATAGATTTGTGCTTTTCATTATTTTTTTTTGCCTTAAATGGTTTCTTGTGTCAAAAATTATTCACAAGAACTCATTTCAAACTAAAACATGGCACTGAATGACAGATTTCCATTTCACATAATTGCACATAATTTCACCTAATTAAACAAAGGCATATTACGTAACGTTTGCACACCCATACTTAAAATGCTCACAGTCGACTTGTTTACTTTTACTTCTCTTCGTACTTCAGGGCAAACCCTGTACTCGTAGGCTTAGTGTTTTGCTGAGTTTCTGGAGGCCTGAGCTCCAGTCAAATAAGGTGTGTAATTACTGCCAAAGTAAAGCCATAGTTATAAAAATAGGTTGTTGCCAAAATATAATAACTGAGCTAACAAAACAACGTAACTCAGCTCAAAGCAATGGACTAGTCCATGTGATACAGACTCGCCACTTAATTACATTTAAAACTCACAAAATATTTTGTCGGGAACAAACCCTAGCTTCCTTCTCCTCTCATTTGATAAACTGTGTGCCTCCCTTGAGGATGGGGTAGCACTATATCCAATTTTAAATATCAACCTGACCAAATGTTGACTCCACAGTTTTACCTTGCACTATATCATTTAGTTAAACAGATGCGGAGTCAGAGGATTCACGCCATACTTCCCTATGTATGCTTACCTTGACAGATAAGTGGCAGTTGATCTTTGTGCAGGTTGATATCTGAAGACCTGACTTTTTGAATAACCACAACAAAGAGGCAGGTGCATTTTCACCTGCAAAGTGCCTGGTACCTTCACTGGTAACACCACACTATTCAAATACAACTAACATATGCCTGTCCTCGATTTTGACCTTCATTTATACAATCCTTGATATGTGTGTAGTTTTGCTTTTCTCTCGTAAGAGGACTTTAGCAATTTAGAAGTGGTCCTTTATCTTGATGTACACAAGAAAGGCTACTACTGGTTAATTGTTCATGGTGGGGCCTAAATTGCATGAACTTATAGGATGACCCTAATACAAAAACACTGTTTAGGCTCACATAAAAGTTAACATGTTAGTAAGGAGCCAAGGATGAATAAACTGACTATAAACCGGAAAGGAAGATAATTATAAATTGTCTTCCTTGAAAACAATCGATGTGTCACCTATTATGAAATCTCACACAGAGGCCCTGTGGATGATTGTGTAAACGGCTGAAGTAAACATTAAAATGCAGTGGAGACAATCATATTGACGAGGAATGTCACAAGCTACTTAGGACACAAAATGTCAAATATTACAGAAATGAAGCAAATGAGGTTGTAGCCCCTCTTAACCCTTACGCACCTCCTTCACTTCAGGATCTATTTACTAAATTACTGCCAAAATGCTGCACTGCGTTGCATAAGAATGAGAGAGCAGGAGAGCACCATATCTACAGATATATAGCACTCTCCACCTCTCCCTAGCATAGACATTCACTCAGGCTGCCAAGTGCAATTGACATCACATTTGCACTACAGTGCAAAACTGTTTGCGTGGCGGTAGTAAAGGTTTTGTTCTTGATGGGTTTCCTTCCAGTACAAAATACTATGCTTAGACATACTTTAAAACTTTTCCTACTTTGTATGTGTACTGTACAGTGAAGCATACATGCAAAGACCGAACAAGCAGAAATAAAAGTATTTCTCTTTTCTATAGGGCATTTTTTCATGCAAAATCCATTTTTTTTAGTAGACTGGATTTCACCTCAAAAACCATGGGTCATTCCATAGGAATGCCTGTGCACTACCCATGGAAATTCCCCATGGTGCTAAGTGAGGGAAAGCAGCCCGAAAGTTTCAAGTGAATTTTCAGCGCTAAACAAGTTTTGTGCTGGAAATTAAATTAGAAAAAAAAAAAATTGTTCTTCTGTCACTTTTGCGAGGCAAACACAGAACAAAATATTAGTGAATATACACCGTGGAATCAACACCAGGAGAGAGGCAAGGGTGTTGAATAAAAAAAATAGAAGAGCTTTCCACAATGTAATCATATTCCATTTCCCGCCAGCGAAGTAGTGGGCAGGGTATAAACACATCAATTGTTGCATGTTCAATAGGCCTTTCAGAAAGGTTGTATTTATTTTTGCCAGGGTAAAATTGCTTTTTGCTCTAGGAACTGAAAATCAGATAGTGTGAAAGGTGCCACATTGGTGGAAACCCTGGACAGAAGTATTTCAGAACTCAGACCAGATTTGTAATCAGGTCTAAGAACTGGAATTAAAAAATATATTTTTTTGAGTATTGTTTTTTTAAATATATTTACAGTAGCAGTTCACAATTTGCAAGCATACAAAATGTTTAAGAAATCAATTTAACAATCATGAAATGTGTGTTGAACGCATATATACCGTGGTGGCAGCGGCTAATTTACAACACAGCAGGAAGTTTCTATAGAATAGTAGCGTCATTCAAACACATTTGACAAATGTATCTCCTTCATACTCACAGTTGAAAAGGGCCAGGAAAGATAGTATTTGACGCCTGAATGAACAAAAACACTACAATATTTCCTGTTTGTAACAAATGAACTCTTGAGTAGACACATGTGGTCCTTTCACGTTATTGTTTTACTTACAGCACATCATGTGCTACAAACACGCACGGATGTGCATATTTTCAGCATTTTAGAAATGATATTTTCTTTAAAATAGACGTTCTAGTTCCGTGTTTGATTTGTTTAGAGCTTCTTACCTCCTTTTAATAATCCTAAGCATTACAAATAACAAGTGTGATTTTCGGTCAGTGTGTCACCGAGAAAGGAGGAAATGCTGATTTCTCTGTGCCAGGGTTGATACTGCGTCCGGGGGTCACACCCATATCGTTGTAGTCAGTGAATAATCCATAGAGCAGTATAATCAACTATTAGATTGATGTGAACTGACTCGGAACAATGGTTTCTAGCAGCTTTTCTACACTTTTATGTTTTCTACAGCCACCTGTTTTAGTTTTAATAGAAAACTTTTAAGTGTTTAAGATAAAGTTTTGCTTTCAAAATAAACTAACTGCTCGAAAAAATACTCGTTCATATTGGTCTGACACAATATGGTGTTGAAGAAGTGTCGCTAGCTCTTGGCTTCCCATTACATTACGTATTTGACAATAGCAACATGATTAGAAATGCTTTACACAGTACGTATGTAGAATTGTACATAGACCAACTAGGATGGACTGGTTAAGCTTCGTAGAGACGAATTAACAGTTAAAAGGGAGATTGGTGAAGCCAGTAGAATATACAGGCAATGAAAATATGTCCACATTATGTCCCAGATTTACTAACATGCTGCACAAAAGTGCCACAAACCTTTCAACACATATCAGGATTTGCTTTGGAAAGTTGTCTTAAGCAACTTTGTGCTACTTTGCATTAAGGAGGCATCTAATGGGGGTACATTAGTTTTCTCATGAAACCACCCATGGTTTTTTATGCAAATCCTTTTCTAATAACATTAGTAGACTGGGATTTGTGCCAAATACTTCCTCAAAGCGGGCATAACTGTGAGGCAATTTTTAAAAGTATCTACATTTTTCTAACTTTGCAGGTTTGCTGAACTGTACAGCACACATACAAAATAGGAAAAGTATTAAATCATATTTCTTATACTGGAATGGTCCTTTCTAGTACAAAACCCATGCCTGATAGAATGCCTGCACCCTTTCACTATAGTGCGTTTGTTGGCACATGGCAGATTAAAGTGCATGGGTGGATGAGAAAAATAGCTTAGTACATATCTGACCTTGATGCCATCCTGCACAGCAACTTTGTTTTTGCGCTAGGCTGCATTGTTCCAAAATTTAGTTAATGTTTTCCTACAGGTTTGGCTGTTTTCTATGTACAAACTGCAGTGGTATTAAAATCTATATTTTACAGTAAACCATAAAATATGTGAACTTTCATTATCATAATGACAGCCCCAAGCCACTCTTGCAAGCTTTACCATTGTTGGGCCTAATGGGATTATGCAGCATGAAGAACCAAATTATGTGGCAAGCTTTTTTTAAAATATGGGTCAAAACATTCAAATTATGAGGTACACTCTCTGGCAGTATTATTTGCATCCATTTCACTAAGAAATATGCTTTTTGAAATCTGATAATTTTATGGTTCATTTGACAAATTATGTGGCAAATGCAGATAATCCATAATTATATGATAAACACTGCAGACACAGAACGGCATACATTCTGTGGCCTTCACCACCACTGTCCTTATAAAAATTTATTCATGTAATCTAACCCTAAACAGTAGAATTCAAATCACTGCACATTGAAGAAAACAGCTTTTCCAAGCTAACTACCGCAAACAGTTCTGTGAGCAACTTCATAGTTGATAATGTCTCCAGAACCCCCTGGTGGCAATATTAGACAATCGTATACAGTTATACGCTATGTACCCTCTAATTATTGTATTATTTACCAGCATACTTAATTACTCAGATTTTTCCTTCCTTGTCACAGTTCTTAATTTAGTGTCGAAGCTCCACCTTGCCAAGATGGGCACCTTCTTCAAAAACAATTTGCAATGCAACAATTCCAGAATTTTAATCATGACTCTTCTATACACCCTGCCCCCAAGAGGGATGTGAATGGTGCACTCAACAGTAACTGTTCCAGCTATTGTCTAAGCAACGACTCAAGGCCAGAGCTAAATTTCCACCTCAACATAAGTACTAGAACATTAAAACATGTAAAATTAAGATTACTAGTAATTTACCCAAATGTTACACTTACATTCCCTTTCTCATAAAATTACTTACTTCAGAGAGGACTTACTGAATTGTCATACCCCATCCAGGTCAACCAGTCTCACCAGCAAAAATGATTTCTAAACTGGGGCAGCCACAGCAAGAACTTCCTGGTCAGTCAAAGGAAAATGTGAACGCTCTAGGGGAATAATCTCTGGATCATTTGCTGCATTCAGAGTTTCAAGACAGCAAACTGCATTTGTGCCTGCTACCCGGCATCCACCGAAGATGGAGAAGGTGTCATGAACCACAGCACAATAACACTCACTCTACCCTTTAACAGCTATGATGGGGCATCATGAACTGTCTCATCAGTGCCACTGTGCCCCAACCTGAAGCATTACCATGGGGAATGGAGTGCACCGTGATCTTGTATTATTGCCACATTGCAACCATTTATAATAGAGCTCAAATCCAACCAGAAACAAGAGCACTCATCCAAGGACAGAAATAATAAACAAACAGAAAACAATACTGTGAGTTCATCTTATATAGATCTCACAGGAGGACACGGACAGGACACAAGTAAAATACGTGAATTTATGATTTGCAAATTGCTGTTTGGAGCGAGGTCACTCTCAAGGAGGTAAATCCCCGCGCCAGTGAAGTAAGTAATCAGATGAGGAAGATGAATGTCTCATTTGCCCAAACTGATAAGAATGTTTTATGAGACAGAAGAGTTAGCTTTACTGATATTTCTATGGTTGAGAAATATGGATGTGTCATCCAATGGCAATGGAGAGGTGATTGAATACAAACCTTACTGATTTTTATAGTCAGGCCACCTTTATCAAAGCCTACAAAATCATAGGCCTAATATAAAAACACTAGATTATGATGTTGTACAATATAAACATCCTCACATTGTGAGTACACATTAATACATAATACCAAATACAATAGTTGAGCTGAAGTCAAATTATTGTAAAATTATAGTTCACGGTTTGACGCAACTTTGAAGCAAATTAACAGTGCTATAGTAAATCCAATAATCAGGAGTGATATTCAAAGATTTAAATACATTACCACACTTAAACATGTGTGTAAATAATTTACCCAACTGTGAAAAAATTAGGGAATTGGATAAAGGTATGGAAACATTCCCAATTTCATCATTAGAAAATTAACAAACAAAACACATAGGGGGTCATTCTAACCCTGGCGGTCGGCGACCGCCAGGGCTAAAATGACAGAAGCACCGCCAACAGGCTGGCGGTGCTTCCTTGGCCATTCTGACCGCGGCGGTAAAGCCGTGGTCAGAAAAGGGCAACCGGCGGTTTCCTGCCGGTTTACCCCTGGCCCAGGGAATCCTCCAGCGCCGCCATGGGGATTCCGACCCCCTTACCGCCATCCTGTTCGTGGCGGTTTTCACCACCAGGAACAGGATGGCGGTAATGGGTGTCGTGGGGCCCCTGGGGGCCCCTGCAGTGCCCATGCCACTGGCATGGGCCCCCTAACAGGGCCCCACTAAGATTTTCAGTGTCTGCAAAACAGACACTGAAAATCGCGACGGGTGCCACTGCACCCGTCGCACCCCTTCGACTCCGCCGGCTCCATTCGGAGCTGGCATCCTCGTAGAAGGGGGTTTTTCACGCTGGACCGGCGGGCGGCCTTCTGGCGGTCGCCCGCCGGCCCAGCGGGAAAGCCAGAATGGCCGGTGCGGTCATTCGGCGGTTCCCGCTTCCGCCCGCCAATGTAGGAATGACCCCCATAAATCATAAGGAGATCTCAATCCCCAACACAAGTACACATTGCCTTTTAAACTGGAGGACCCCTTTGATGTTTTCCCATATGGTGCTAGTAGGGGGTCTTCAAAAGGTAGACTATTACAAGTAACAGGGCAATGCTCTCTTCCAGCTAAGAGTCACAAGATCACATGCCACAGACACCTTTAATAAAGTTGTTATTTCTTGCTTTGTCATAGACCAAAGGTCTCCATTTTAATAAACACAGTACTTGGCAGTAGCATTGCTGAAATATCATAAAAGATTACTGCCCAGCCAAGGTTCACCTGACATTGTACAGCAATTAAAAGAACCATGCAGTAATGTCTGCCTTTTAAATGAAAGGAGATGTATTAATGCAACAATCATATAGACAAGCCTTAAGAGATGAACTTTTGTCTGATTGTCTATTTCTTCTAATTGAGACTGTTCCTCTCTGTCTTTCTTATCAGCTATTGATTGTTGCTTTAGAGTCTGTCTTAGAGAAGGCCTAACAGGCGTCCCACATAGACTCAAGGGAGGCCAAGCTACCATTACATTGAAAGTGGAGAGTGACCAAGATGACCCTGTCCTCCACCATTGAGTTCAAAGGGACTTTCTCTCTATAGTCCATGTCTTCAAGTTCTGGTGACTTATTGAGATTTCAAGTGCCAATTCCCCCCTGCTGATTAGATAGGGAAATTGAGTATTTCAGTAACATCCTTACATAGGGATCCACATACCAGAAAAAAATATACTTTATTATTGTCCACATTTCATCCTGGGGAATAGGACCATTTTTGATCTCAGATGTCCATAGGAAGCTAAGGTTAAGTGCTCTAATTCCTTTTTAAACATCTTTATTTGCGTTTTCCACAATGCTTAACGTGTTATTTTCCATGTCTTCAGCTTACTTAAAGTACAAAGTTGGTTTATCAAGTTATTTATTCAATGTTTCAATATATTACATTTAGGATGTCATAAATTGATACTCAGCTGGTCATATCAATTTTGTCTATGCCCTCCTGATTATTTCAGAGTGCCTAACATTGTGTATACTTCCCCTGCATCTATTACCGTACATCTACTTGGAGTTATGTAGAATCATGTCTGACCTTACAGAACTCTAGCCAAACTAACTAGACAGGTTTGAGCCCAGGTGTGTTTTTAACTCTTCAGTTATATTATACAAGTTGCTTGTAGAGGGGGATGACAGAAGATATATTAAACAGATTGCACCATATTATTTTGGCATCCTCACAAGGCAGTCCCATACCATTTTAACAGCCTGGCTTATTGCTGGGTATAAAGTGATGGGGTCTGTTATTTTTGCTTTTTAATAAAGAGGGGCTGGCATTTCAGGGAGACTTATCTTCCTTTTTCTGAATCTGCATAAATGAGTGAACAAGGGAATCCCACATTGTGTAATTGTAAACTTCCTGAGACCTCCTACGTTTTCTCTATGGAGTGCCTGGCTCACCCACATGGTGCAGTGTGCAACTGAGTTGAGCCATGTAGTTAGCAGGGAACCCATGCTTGATTTCCAGCTCACTGTGAGTGTTCTTTTTGCTAACAGTAAGGTGAGGTGTAGAAAATGTCTGCCTGCCTTTCCCTCTAGTGGGTATGGGAAAAAGCATAGTATGAAGTTTTCCGTTGTGGCAAGATTTGTACAATACACCATTGATGTTATTGTCTCTCTAACTTCTTCCTCGAATTTCACTATCTCCAGCCTACCCATAATATGTGTATGAACCCTGAATGTTTGGATGCAAATTGGGAGCAGTTTCAGGACTCTGCCCTGTGAATCTTGCCAATCGTTAGGGGGCAGAGGTCATATAAGCCCTATGTAAGAAGTTAATAGAGCTCTATGTAAGAAGTTACATTGAATATATTTAAATTTGGCATGTTGGGACACTTAATGGGCGTTTAGTAGCATTTTGCTCCATTCTTTTTCATGAAGCCTTCTATTTAAGCCTGTTTCCATTGTCTTTAAGACCTTCAGGAGAGTGCTCTATACAATGATTTTACTTGTGTTCTTCCATTTCCGTCGGTTTATATAGGTATATAATGAATGTACCAAGGGGGGGCGGAGCCAAGATGGCGGCCGGAGCGGACACTTGATTTGAAGCTCCTCAGCAGCCCCGGAGGAAATATCCTATCGAAGCGTTAACTGCGGACCGGAGCTTGAGGGACTGATGCTGTAGGCTGCACAGCGGTCTTTGTAGGACCACCGGAGTGATTTTACCGGCAGGGACTGTGTCGAACGCGACATGATAGTGGAACCACAGCTGCGGTCCTGAAGGCCCTGAACCTAGGCCTTACCTCCAATGCACATCAATGGTGTGGGGGAGGGCTAGACCTGAGCTTTCACAAAGGGATCAGCATTGAATCAGCACCTACCAGATGATCTGGCGGTGGGCATCCTCCCAAGAACGAGGGATCAATTGGGAGATCGCAGAGGAGAAGCGGCGATCCGTGGGGCGATTGCCGGATGTTGGACGGGAGCGGCCCGCTGGCTGACGGGGGCCTGAAGTGAAGCTATGGAGCGGTCCTGGGGGCCTACGAGCAGTCAGAGGAACATGCTCATGCCGGTGAGAACTGGACAGAGGGGGTGGAGGAGGACCGCGACCTCTTTCGCGACGCATTGACACATCGGCGGCGCCGCCCGATAGCTGCAACGGGGCGGTGAGTGCTCGGCCTGCAGCTCGAATAAGTGCTAGACACCCGTGGCTGGGGGTTGGCTTTCCCTGTGAACCCGGTGGCGTCTGGGGACAGGAAGCGGCGCGTATGGGCATGCCAAAGTGAAATGGATATGAGAGTAGCTGCAGGTAGTGCCCCCTTCGCGGCGCCGCTGGCCGACTGGTGGCCGGGTACGTGGTAATGCAATGAGTATGCGACCTGGGGCCCACTTGTGCATTAATTATCCCTGATTGAGAAGGGATTTCTACCATAGACCATACAGCAACGGGAAGTTCGCATGTTGTGGAAAGGTTCCCAACTTAGACAAAGTGGCCGAAAGGAAATATCACCTAAACTCAGACATGCCACACCATGTTCGATTAGGAGGTGCTATGCAAGAATATCCTTGCTGGCAGACTGAAGCATCCTTATTAACACAACTGTTCAAGAGTTCCATAACAATGGGATGTGCTGCATAACTAAGCGGACACTTAAGATTGAGACCAAGTTCAAGTAATATTGCTACTGGCACTCTGCAATGCTTTTAAGGCCTTCGGAATAGCTCCTGAATAACCTTTTATTTACTGTCAAGACTCTCCAGACCACCGAAATGATGGTCAAACCTGAACATTCCCGAAACGCCGGTTCTGAGCTGGATCACCCTGTGAAAGTAGATGGAGCGTTGGAAACTCTGGCGCAATTAGACACTACCCTCAAATCGCACTCCACTCAATTTGATAAAGTACTTCAAGCTATCCTAGACACAAAAACATAGCTGGAAACACGGATTGACACAATAGCTTCAGAAGTCAACTTGCTCCGAGTAGATCATCGTAATCTGACAGAACGGGTGGGGAGAACAGAATCTTCATTGGCAACTCTTCGCCCTACAGTGGAAGATCTACAATCCCAAGTGGCGCAAATGCAATTGGAAATGACTGCCCTGCATAAACGAGCGGAATACGCTGAAGGGAGGTCTTGCCACAACAATATTAGGCTAGTGGGATTTCCTGAACGAATTGAAACATCGAATATGGAGCTCTTTGTGGAACAATGGTTGATCGAAAATGTGCTGGATGGTAAGCCCTCAAAAAGAAATTCTGTTGAATGAGCGCACAGAATCCCTGGTAGACCTCTTCGCCCGGGTGCCCCCCCATGCCCTAAAGTTGCTCGACTTTTAAATTTCAGAGACAGGGATCTGATATTGCAGCAGTCTCGTTCACATGGTCCGTGGCGCTATGAGAACGCAGACATTTCGGCAAACCCAGACTTCACTGCGGAGGTGCAAACACAACGTAACTCTTTTATTAAGGTGAAGCAACGTCTGCGAGAACTGAACTATAAATATGAATTACTATTCCCTGCCAAACTCCGAGTGATCGACGGTGAAGCAACACGGCTATTCCCATCACCGGAAGATGCGTGGACCTGGCTGCACGCAAAAGGATTAATGCATCCTGCCCCAGAACATCAAGAAGACAATACCTGGTTGACTCCGTGCCATAAGCCACGCAAATCAAGTAAGGCGATACCATCCCAAGCCCAAGCAGTCAGAGAACAGGAAAAAGCAATAACAGAGGCATCGCGGTTATCTAATAATTCCTTTTTTGATCTAGCGGAAAACCCGCAGATCCCCTCTGATACGGATACAGGAACTTCGCTACCCTCCGGAGGCTCACTAGATGGAGAGGGCCCCCCGCTGACACCGCGTTTGGCAGACGATCTTTAGCTGTTGACATTTTTGGGCGTCTATGAGTGTGCTGGCTACCGTGGATTCCCACACCATAGACTTGATTACCACCTGTATTATGCAGCTCCTCGAGGCTCTGGACGTTGGTCTGCTATATTGCTCCGGGGCCCACAATGTGACCTCCTACGTGACGCATGGTTACTGCCGCCCCCCCGAAAGCAGGACGCCTTGAGTGTGGTGCTTTCACCGAATGGATATTTGTATCTCATAATATTGTGTTTACTAGAACTATGTTTGTGGGGATATGGCATGGTATCCGATGTGGAGAAAGCCTGGGTTCTGGGAGTTGTTGCAATAGTTTATGCTGTTTTTAAATGCTTGGTGCTTGGGAAGAAGATAGTCAGGTCCCTGCCATTAGAGACCGGGGTGTGGGAGGAGCGGGAACTTGAGACTTTCCAATTTCACTTACAATGGCTACAGAATATACTATGTTAACTTGGAACATTCGCGGTATGGGTAATCCCATTAAGCGTTATAGAATTGACTCCTATCTTAGATGACGCCGGATACATATTGCTTGTCTGCAAGAGACACACTTAACATAAGGGGAATTACTTAAGCTTCACTGTCGCTGGAAGGGTCAGATATTTGGCACAAGTTATTCAGCGTACACCAGGGGCACGTTAATTTGGATAGCGCCGGAGGTACCATTCACTAAGGTTAAGACACATATCGATCGTAATGGCAGGTATGTTCTGCTGGAAGTTCACCTAGATGGATATCCTATTCTCCTGACCTCTGTATATGGTCCCAACTCCATGCAAGGCTCCTTTCTAAATGAACTGTCCCCAACTCTTTTACAAGACCTAACCACTCCTAGTTTATGGGGAGGTGACTTTAATTGTATTAAAAATACCTTTCTGGACCGATCAACTCCTCCCTTACCAAATACTCATGGTCTGCAGGCCACCAAATATTTCCAGCAAGGACACAAACTATGCATTTACATGATATCTGGTGCTTACACCACCCAAATGATAGAGAATACTCCCATTACGCACCGGGCTACCACATACATACAAGGCTAGATTATATTTTTTGTGACTCACTCAAGTGGCCCTCTATCAGTAGTTCTGAATATTTAGGTAGGACCTTGTCAGACCATAACCCCCTTAGGGTGGTATTTAAATGGGGGCAACCCAGACCGAGAGAACCAATGTGGTGACTGCACGTAGAAGTTCTGCAGGACACGCCCTATAAAAC
This sequence comes from Pleurodeles waltl, assembly GCF_031143425.1. NCBI lineage: Eukaryota > Metazoa > Chordata > Amphibia > Caudata > Salamandridae > Pleurodeles > Pleurodeles waltl. The sequence goes on from NC_090443.1 coordinate 356,945,240, forward strand.
ACAGTTGGGCGCCGCCATCACGGAATACTTTCAACACAATGAGGGATCAGTGGGAGACGCTAGAGTTGAATGGGATGAGATGAAGGTGGTTGTACGGGGCCACTGCATGACCGCCTCCTGGGGAACGAAGTCCGCCCTCACATGTAGTATCTGGACTCTTGAACAAGAGATACGGCACCTAGAGAAAGCAGCTATAACTTGTCCCCTAGCGCGACAATTACTGTCAACTCAGCGCTGCCAATACCGAGAGGAATTGAGTAGGCTGGGAACTCTAGATTATAAAGCATACTTAGCTCAACAACATAGGGAGGGAGATAAGCCTGGGTGTATGTTAGCGTGGCTGCTGCGATCCAAAATGCCCCGAACAGTGATAGGTGCGATCAGGAATGAACAAGGCGAGGTGGTGAATACCCAGGAGGCAATCAATGAGGCCTTTGTTCACTACTATACAACACTATATACGGCATGTGCAGCCCCTATTACTTTTGATCATCATCCAATACTGCATGCTCTTTCACTACCTGTCCTTACACAGCAGCAGCAACAAGATCTGGAACAACCCATACATTTAGATGAAGTGAAACTGGCAATACCACAAATAGCCAGGGAAAAGACCCCGGGGTTAGATGGGCTACCTATCGAGTTTTATGCCACATATGGAACCACTCTCGCACCTCGATTATTGGCCTTATATAAGGCATCATATCAACGGAGGAAGCTCCCCACATCACTGAATGAGGCCCTTATTGTAGTACTTCCCAAACCAGGTAAAGATCCACTGGAAGTAAGCTCCTACCAACCTCTATCTATGCTGAATATCGTTTATAAAATTCTAAGTAAATTGTTGGCAAATAGGCTGCTTCCTTTATTCCCTCTTTAATCCATCCTGATCAAAATGGAACTATACCAAACAGAGCTAGTTACTGTAAAATCAGAAGATTATGCCACATTATTGATGCAGTCACTGAGGGAGATGGATGCCCAGTGGCGGTGTCTTTAGACTTTGAAAAAGCGTTTGATACGATAGGGTGGCCCTATTTGATGTGGACGCTGAAACACTTTGGAGTGGGTCCCCAGATCTTACAGTGGATACAACTTCTTTATACTGCGCCCCAAGCTAGAGTCCGTACAGGACATTATGTGTCAGACTCTTTTGCCATCCAAAGAGGGACCAGACAGGGTTGCTCGCTGTCTCCGGTGCTCTTTGCCTTGGTGATGGAACCCCTCACAGTGCGTCAACGGCAGGAAGATAGTAAGTGGGGCATATGGGTAGATGGCAGGTGGCATATTACATCTTTATATGCTGACGACGTGTTAATCTATTTACGAGGAACATATAGTGCCCTAACTGGTTTATTTAAAATCCTAGACCACTTTGGTGAATTATCAGGCCTTCAAGTGAATTGGAGTAAATCCTGTGTGTTTCCACTACGCACAATCAAAGACACAACAGGCCAACCGCTTAGACAAGGGAGACTTAGGTGGGCGACAGGGAGTTTCAGCTATTTAGGGATTGACATATACCAAACTGAAATATACTTAGTGGAGAGCAACTATAGCAAGGCATTGTCTTCCATCCGGGGGTCTATGCCCTTCTAGACGCGCTTGCCCCTTTCCCCTATGGGTAGAGCAACAATCGCGAAAATGTTGATACTCCCTAGATTGCTTTATTTGTTTCTAGCAATACCGATTCCACCTGGAAAGGTCTTTTTTGGCGCTATACGCAGTTTGCTGACAACACTTATATGGGGCTCAGGGCACAAGAGGGTATCCTTAGCTGTGTTGCAATGCCCGGTGCAGGAGGGGGGTATGGCGATCCCAGACATGGAACGATATTATGCAGCAGCACAACTACAGAGGATTATGGCTTGGTTGACTAAAAGTCAAGCATTGGAAGGCGCCATGATTCAGCATGTGATGGGTGACACGAAGGTGCCGCGATGGCTTCTTAAACGTGACAAAAACAGAGCAGGCACAGGCCTGTTGCTACGGACAGCAAAGGCAACTTGGACCCGATACATTCAACGACGACGACAACCATTCCCCTATTCTCAGAAACTCCCACTATGGGACATACCCCAGATATATGATCTCACGAAGGTATACGATTTTCACACGTGGCAAGAGGGAGGGTTGTCACATATAGGCGAGCTCTTTGAAGACGGGCGACTACGTCCCTTTGTGACCCTTAGCACACTATTTCACTTAGATTCCGGACAGTTCCTTGCCCATGCTGCTCTACAGGCCATTGTAAAACAAATATGGCAGGCAGGCCCACTAGAACCGATGACACATATGGGACTCCACTATATATTGACACGAGGTCGAGAAAGGAAAGCAGTAACCAATTGATATACTTCGTTAAGGGAGATACCGCCTATGCCACATCCTCGTAGTAAGGCAAGGTGGGATAGGGGATTAAGCATCGACCTGACAGACCAACAGTGGAGAAAGGCATTAGAACAGGTACGACATGTGTGACAGAATGCTAGACTGAAATTCACGCATTTTAATTATACATACCAAACGTATTTGTCCCCTCAAAGACTCAACTGCATATTTCCGGAAGCCTCAGCGGTGTGCCCGCGATGTGGTCATGAAGATGCCACCTTCCTACACATGACCTGGGAATGTCCCGAAATACGCAGCACCTGGATGTGCATCACTCACCACATATCTGATATTATAGATGTACCCCTCCCCTTAGATCCACTCCTCTGCCTGTTAGGGTTAATTAAGAGATCTAAACAGACTAAATATTACCTGAAATTTGTGGACCTTGCCTTCGTTCTGCTTAAGCGTATGATCGCGATGTCATGGAAAGCACCACGACCCCCTGATGTACAAAGACCAGCTCCGAGCGGCAGTACATTGGACCAGGGCAGAAGCTAATGCATTGGAGCAAGATAGGCGTATCGGTGGTGGAGAGGGAGGGGTTACACTTTGGGACATCTATATAGGTAAACTGGAGGATAAATTGAACGCACAAGAAGCGGGAGAAGAGACGACATGAGAACACCCCAATCAGTAATGGGCATATCCATTGCATAACCTACTGATTTATGGCCTGTCCCCATGGACTGAATTGTAATATATGATTATTTTTTCTCACTATCAGTCCTCACTACTAAATAGACGTGACACCAGACCCGCCTGTTTCCTGTCTCTCCCAATAATCATGACTACAGATTAGAGATTGACACTCAGTAATGGACATGACCAACGACATCTAATGACTCACTTACTATGCACCAAGCAGGTTCTTTTTGTTATAATGTTTGAATTGATTATGTGTGTTACTATCCTTTTTCCTTCTGTAAAGGCCATAATAAGATGGGCGCTAATTGACTAGATGGTAATGCTCCACCATTGCCAGATATCAACACATGAGAGCTTCGGCTTGATAGGTATTAAGTGTCATGCTGACCATGCCCTGGATTATATTTACTTTTCTTTATAACAAAAAAAAGGAAAAAAAAATGAATGTACCAACTTGTCTGTTGGCTAAAAATCATAATTTGTGCACCCCTGCTGTTCAGATCCTATGTTTCAAGAATTGTGCCCTAGGAAGAACAAACTCTCACGAAATCTTCTTGAATGTAGATAAAGTACTTTCCTTAAACAAGTCACCTATGATAATCCCTTCATGTTCCCAAAATTGCTGTTCTTTTGTTGAATGAAACCCCAGTCGCTCAGGTAGTCCTTTCATTGGAATGCCTTGGTATGTCTTACTCAGACCTGTATGGTAACACTCTATGGCAGTGGTTCCTAACATTTTGGCTTCTGTAGACATCCACTTCATGTTTACTCAAATCTGTGGATTCCCACTGAATCATTATTGTAATCCAGGGACCCAGCCTAAGCAATTTCAATGAGTTGAACCATAAAATAATACACAAACGTATGAAAACAGGCATTCATCAAACAAATACATGAATGAAGAAATATTTAGTTCATTTTCACAAATAAATATAAAAAAATCTAAATTTTAATTTTCACAGGAAGGTTGGAGCTTTTCAAAATTCAATTGGGGTCACCCATTTTCCGTACTTAAGAACTTAGCTTGATGAAACCAAATTTAGAAAGCTGCTAAAAACCTGGTCTTACTCAAATTAAATACTTGGGCATAATTGACAGGCTTGAAAGTGCACGCTACAACATACTTAGCGCTGGAAAGCCTTCGGGTAGCTATGCCCTCCATAAATCCTCATAAGATAACATTCTGTTTGATGTACTTACACTGCTACCAGAAATCAGTCTGAAGGTGCTAACTTAGGACCTGATTTTAGAAAAGTGGTGCTGCATCCAATGCAGAGCCACTCTTCTTGTGCCCCATACCACCCCCTACCACCACCATGTGTGTGCCGAATTTAATATACAGCACACCATGTCACAGGGTAGGGGAAATAGCGTCAGAATTTTTCGCGCTATTGATGTACTGTATAGGATTAGCACCAAATTTTGGCGCTGAGCCTGCACAGTACATAGGAGCCCATTGAAAGCAATAGTGTGCCCCTTTTTAACACCTGCTCTGTGCAGGCATTAAACGTAGCTGCACAAAATGATGTAGTGGAATCTCTTAGACTCCAATGCGCCATTTTTGCAGTTCCCTTAATGGGGGAATGCCTTCCTTGCATACATTATGCCTGGTTGCAGAAATAGAATCCCTTAGTCTAGCCGATCTGCCATTATTCTTCATGTATTCAAGAAAGGGAATCGGTCAAGTCCTAGCTGCTGCTGACCAACTTCTCTTTCAGACTGGGGAGTAAAACTTGTTGGCAGGGCCAATCTTGAAAGATTGATCCCATAGGTATTGGACAATTCTGTGTTATGGAGTGTGTTGTCTTGTTTTAGAGCTGGGCTTGCTACGTTGGAGAAGAGCCTTAATTTACACCTTGTAGTAGGCAAATACATGGTTGTGCAACATATCTCAATCCACCTGGCCTGTAAGGACCTGTCTTGCGCCTTTAATAGTGTTGTCAGGTGCAAGTTTTGGGGGATACTGGAAACCCTGGAGGTTGACGGTCTTGTATCATTCTTAAGAGCTCTTCACTATGACTTACAAGCCTCTATTAGGTATGGGGAGAACAGCGAGTGTGCCAACTCTTTTACTTGTCCAAGATGGCCGCCAGGTTTGGGTGCTCACCTCAATTTTATTTCTTTTGTATATTAATATGCTTAATGCAGTAATGATTGAGAATGGTTGGGATATGCCTGTGGTTAAGAGCAAGGCTGTGCATGCGTTATAATATGCAGATGACTCTGTTCTACTATCAAGAACCTCTACTGGGCTTTAAATTTTGTTGGATCCTTTTGTTGATTTTATTGGCCAATTGCATTTGGAAACTCATTTTACCAAAACTTTTATGATGGCGTGTAGCCTGAGGAATCTTAAGTCGCAAAGTTTTGCCATCCAAGAGAAATGAATTACAAGACTCCATTAGTTTCATTAGTTAGGAGTCACTTTGATTCATTGAGTATAGGGCTCCCTGCTTACGTGTAAGGAGGGTTAGAAGTAGCAATTATCTTGCTTTTTCATTCAACCTGGCAGTTTAGATTGGTAAGAAACCAGTTTCGCCACTACTCGAAGTCTACAGTGGAAGTGTTTGCCAGTTCTAATGTATTGTGCGGGAGTGTGAGGATGTAAGATGGTTAGCTCTCTGCAGACAGAGGAAAGCAGAGCCAGCAGGAGCATTTTGAGTGCCCCCGTTAGCTGTGAGACTTCTCTATTCATGAGAAACCTGTTACCTTATGTGGAACATTATATATACCAGGCTCCCCTAATGTTATGTTGCTCTGTTTGGAATAAGCCTCATGCTCCGTTCAATAGGAAGGTCATAGAAGACAGCCGGTCCTGTCAGATGTACACGGATCCCTTGACTGCATTATATTTGATAGATCTGTAACAAGATAGGCAGAGCTTCCATTTTTTTCAAACTCAAATGATTTAAATGGTTTGGATGGTAGCTGGTTAAGGGATATGTTTTTGGCATTTAAGCCTCAGGAAAGGGAAGTCTTGAATTAGGAACACCTACTAATGCTGAGTATATTCTAATTCGATCTCCTGGGGTGGTGGCACCATATTTAGACATGGTTCATAACACATGAGATAGGACAGTTCTAACTGCGTTCAGATTGGGGATCTTTAGATGTTGTTTATGTTCCCCTCTTGGTCAATATGATCTCACTGCCATCTTGACTTGTCCTTGTGATGAGCATTCTGTCTTAAGTCCACTACATTTTACATCTTTTGCAAATATTAATGACCCTATGTGAAAAGATATTTAATTCTTGTTTTGAAGGACGCTCCTCACACCATACAGTTGTGCAACCACTATACCTCAGCAGAGGTAGAATAGGGCACACAGATGTACACGAGCCATCATTGAACTCAGTTTTGGGCTTCTGAAGCCAATTAATAAATGCCTTTAACATACAGGGGGCGCTGCTGTACTTCCCTCAAGTTGTGTGCAATATTATAGTAGTCTGTTGTGTTTTACACAACATAGCATTAAACCTTGATTTACACATACCTCTGGATCCTCAGCTAGGTCTGAATGCAGGTTACAGGGCCATTGTGCAAAACAGAGGGTAGGACCAGCTGGTTGACACTTTTTTCACCTAAGCATCATGTTGTGTCATGGTCTTCATGTGGTTTGCAGTCTATTGTCAATGATGACTGGTGGACATTTTACACTCTGTCCGCATATACGATCCTGAGACTACTTTGCGAGCAAACATGATGTCTGTGAACAACAGCTGTCCCCAAGAGTCAAAAGATTGCGCATGTTGTCATGTGCACTAGCATGGACTAGCATGTCAAACTTCTCTTAAGGCTTCATTGGCTCTGGGGATCACAACTCAGCATGTGTGATACCTCCCTGGACTGTGTCACAAGAGGCCTTTGCTTCACAAAGGACCTTGCCCATTGGGGTGAAGGTGCCACATCCGAGGGTGAGTACCTGTGACCAAGGTGGACTTTCTGCTATGAGATATCACAGTGTAGTGATTTTAACCCACATGCAATGATTGAAGGGCCACTGCTACTAGTGTGTAGGTTGTGAGCATGTCCTGACTGTCCAGGGCTGTATTGGGGTTTTGTCACAGGCACTGGAGGGAAGGCAGCAGATCTCATTACAGTGCTTTGATTCAGAACCGGCATGGCAATATGTGCAACCAGTTTCAAATCTACAATTGTGCATGATCCACATTCTTGTAATCACTGTTTCTGTGAGGGGGCTGGTGTGACAAGCTAGTCAGTGCTGCCATGGCTTGCCAGACTTACTCTGTACCTCTGGCTCTCAGTCTATGGTTCCAGGGATTGACATCACAACCTGCACCTGGATTGGTGATACAGCACAGTTTTGCTAGATGTGAGTAAAATATGTTGACCACATGTACCATAATCCAATCCAAAGGGGCACACTGTGCTGGGAAGTCCCATAGTATAGAATGTAACCACAAAACATTCCATTTCTCCCTCAGTATACCTGTACTTCTAACACGTTTGCGTATGTCACCTTTGGTAATTTATTTTTACTTTTTTGGGGGGTTTTCCATTCTGATTACAGATTCCATGCCCTGCAAGCAGATCCTCTGGTCTGCATGCAGAGCATATGCTCCGAGTGTGGATTATCTACACTCGGGAGTAGAATCCAGCATCGGGCTGGAACCCAATGATGATCAATAGTAAGTGGCACAGAGGAAATGCAAGGCAGGAAGTCTTGTACATGAAATTGCAGGCAGCCATTTTCTTGTCATTCTGAGTCATCCTCTGCTACAGACAGGATCCTCTGCCATCCCGCTGCTCTGTCCACCTTTGCTGCCCCTAACATGGCTGAGGGAGTGGATGAGAGGGCACCCCCTTCTGTGAGCAGGAATTGGACATCTTAGCTGGGAGGGTGCTGGTCAACTGCCCTCAGCTCTAGAGGGGCCCAGGGAGCAGCTGAGCAATGCAGCCTGTGCCAGGATCTAGAAGATAGCGCAGCGCTGCAGTGCAGTGGATGTATCCCACCAGCGGGCCAGGACATGCCGCATGCACTGGGAGGACCTGAAACATTGAGCATGACTGAGAACCCAAGAACTGTTGGTACAGTCCTCCACAGTGGACGTGCACCAGCCCCGCCTCACGCCACGGTACAGGAGGGTCCTGAGTACAGCCAGGCTGACTTTCCATGCTCAGCTGGAGAATTTGGAGCAGCAGAGATCTGGTTAGTGCATTGCCTGCATACTGTGTCTGGTAGCATGGTGTGAGTGGTAACAGAGCTGAACAAACATGCATCACGTCATCATGTACAGAATCTGGGCATTTGCTGCAGCAGTCATAAGGCTAATTTCCCATGGGAATACATTGGAAGCACTGGCAAAAGTGCATTCTGGGACTTATTGTGTGCTGGACACTTCAGGGGAAATAGCCATCACTCAGGCATTTGTGTGAAGAAATGTAATGCCTACACCATGACTGATGAAGCAAGAGCCTTATCACTGCTGGGTGCAAAGCCAAAAGGATTGTCCAGAAACCGTACGTTGCGAGATCAAGTGGTTACAATTTCTTGTGTTGGATGCTGTGACATGCATGCGTTTGTTGTGTGTTTCATCAGTGTAAAGTATCATTTCTTGTATCTTGGAGTACTGGCTGACTTTGGAATACTTGTCTCACACAAAATGGTTCCTGAATTTTCAAGGTTGAACGAATGCACATGTTTTTACAGTGGCTCGTGTGTCTTATGTATCAGCTAGCTAGCTGAGCCAACTTTACAAAGGTACCAACTGGTGTGCAGCACCAACAGTCAGTTTCAAACTGCCAAATGTGGCCCAATGCATGTAGATTGGCTGATAGTTTCAGGCATCCTCCAATGCATGTACTCACAGCTTACCAAAGGTCATAAGCAAGGGCTGGTTTTTACTTGTTCACCCATTCAAGCACTTATGTGGAATCAGACCATGCTACACAGCAGATGATATGCAATAGTTTGAGACTACCAAGTCTGCACTTGACAGAGTGATCATAGACACACAGCTTTGGGGTGGACAGCTCCATCCAGAATGTGTTCCATCTCCACTCGTAGACTGACTTGTGAAGATGACTAGGTAGTGAAGAAAGGGAACCCTTCGCCCAAATTACATAGGGTAACTTGAACTTCTTTCCAATCATTCACACACACAGCTTTTATGGCCCTTGAGAATATGGCCAAGCTTTTGAAATCTTACTTAGAGTAAGGCTTTGTCATTACAGTAGGGTATACCACCCACGATTGTGACAGATGTCAGTGTGTGAGTTATGTCTGGACATATCAGTTATAGTACACATTCTATTGGGAATCTGAGTCACCTGGAATTGGTTAGTGGGATCAAAGGAGAATAAAGTCAGCAATTGCTTCTTGTACTCATGATTTGTACACCAACTTCATTATGTTCTCACATCCATTTCAGTAGATCCGGCTGGCCAAGAAGACCTGAGAGAGGCCGAGGGACCAAAAAGAGCTACCTGGTGATGACGCGGGCGTGCCCTCTATCATCTACTGAGGAAGAAGAGGAGGGGAGGGGCCTGTACCATCTACAGGCAGGAGAAGTGTGCCCAACCGGACAGACTCTGAGGACAATGACCTGGTGGAGGCTGTGGAGACTGTAGTAGGGACTTGATCTGGACACCTCTGGCTGGGGGGGAGGATGGTACATCCCCTCTGGACATTGAAGATCTTGATCAGTCAGAGGTGCCCCCAGAGTGGCTATCTACATCACCCGGGCCTGTCTCCTACCCCTCCCTACAACATGAGGCCCCCAGTCCAACAAGGTACCCAGCTGCCACCCCTGTCACCAGTTCCCCTCCAGGTGCCTGCCTTAATCCCACAGGGAGCTCAGTTGTCCCCAACACCCCACATCCCTCTTGTGCTACCCAAGCCTTTCCCTGTGTTGTGACCCTGTGGTTGCATCCCAGGAAGGGATGGTGACATCTGAGGAGGAGCAGGTCAACCTCTCTTGGCTCCTACAGCAGTTGATGGATGAACAGCATAGGAGTTGACCCGTTCCATGGATTCAATCAATGCCACCCTCTCTTCCTTGGGTAAAGCCATGGTTTTTGTTCTGTCTCAGCATCCCTCCCACACCACCATCCATGTATCTCCCTGTCATTCCTCCAACTCTGTTTACTCCCCTACCCCTCGTACCCTGTGTGTACCTCAGTCTTGTGGAGGTGTCAGGTCCTGCAATTTCAAGCCAGGAATAGACCACAATGGCAGAGGATCTCATCATCATAGAGAAAGAGGATGACCAGAATGACAGGTGACTGAACATTTGACTTGGACTGGAGTTTTTCTTTTTTCCCTGTAGATAGACTGTTTTTCATGACCGTTCCTGTGTGTTGTATTTATTTTGTCCAACCCCCTCCATGTCCCCTGCCCCTACCCTGAGAAGAGCAATATTTTATTTTGTTTCTCCCTTCCCAATGGGTGTTTTTAATTGCATTATGTTAACAAACAGTGCAATGCTCAGTTCATGTTCCAGGCATTTTTATTAAACTTCAAGTTTGTCAGAAATAGCCACCACAACACACCCTGCTCTTGCTTATCCTGCTGCCTTCTTCCAACTCCCCTGGTTGCCTGGTTGCAGACATTCTCTGTGATGTACCCAAGAATCCATTAGGTACATCACAGTTAAAGTCACACCACAACACATTCTCCTCTCAAATGAACACTGAACAAAAATTCATAATAAGGACACTAAATTTACAACAATACAATAGGCTGAAAACATTGCTCACATACTTTGTGTAAAATATAAAAGTACAACACAATGTGGAAAACCATGATCACACATAGGGGGTCATTCCAACTTCAGCGGGCGGCGGAGGCCGCCCGCCAAAGTTCCCCCGCCGAATGACCGCCCAGCGGTCAAAAGACCGCGGCGGCCATTCTGGCTTTCCCGCTGGGCCGGCGGGCGACCGCCAAAAGGCCGCCCGCCGGCCCAGCGGGAAAGCCCCAGCAAAGATGAAGCCGGCTCCGAATGGAGCCGGCGGATTTGCTGCGGTGCGACGGGTGCAGTGGCACCCGTCGCGATTTTCAGTGTCTGCCAAGCAGACACTGAAAATCTTTATGGGGCCCTGTTAGGGGGCCCCTGCACTGCCCATGCCAGTGGCATGGGCAGTGCAGGGGCCCCCAGGGGCCCCACGACACCCGTTCACGCCAGCCTCTTCCTGGCGGTGTAAACCGCCAGGAACAGGCTGGCTGGAAGGGGGTCGGAATCCCCATGGCGGCGCTGCTTGCAACGGCGCCATGGAGGATTCCTTTGGCCAGGGGAAAACCGGCGGGAAACCGCTGGTTCCCCTTTTCTGACCGCGGCTTTACCGCTGCGGTCAGAATTGGCCAGGAAGCACCGCCAGCCTGTTGGCGGTGCTTCCACGGTCCCCGGACCTGGCGGACATGGACCGCCAGGGTCGGAATGACCCCCATAGTCTTTGAGATACTCTGGCCTCCTTTGAGTGTGAACTTCCCTGAGTGACAAAGCAGAATTATGATGCTGTAAGGTTAATCCACTGTCTCCCAGCTCATCAGCGCACAGTTTGGCTTTCACCAATTTAGTATTCCAATCACACCTAGCCAGTCTAGACATGCTCCACACTTCTGCATTCTCTAGGACCACTACATTCTTCTTAAGTTCTTTAATGCGAAATGGTCCTATAAAGTTAGACTCCCCTTTGCATGACCACCTAGGTTTCTTTACAAACACCAACTCTCCTCCTTTCCAATTCCTGACCACTGCACCAAGTTTGTTATCAAATCGTTCTTTATACCTCCACTGATGTACACAGACTCTGCAGCCATCCGCACTCTCACCATAACCATAGCATCCTAACCACTTGGGGAACAACTTAGACCCTGCCACTCGTCCTCTCAAACACTGAAATGGAGATTCCTTTGTCAAAAAATTTAGAGCAGTGCAATGGGCCCAGAGCTTATCTCTCAAAATATTTCTGAACTCTCCTCTATGTGTCATGGATAACTGAGCACAATCTCTTATAAGTCCATTCATTTTTTCAACAAGACCAGTGGCTTGTGGAGCATAAAGTGCTGTACGCTGATATTTGATTGACAAATCCATCAAAATGTTTTCCTTTCATTAGAAACAAATTGCACCCCATTATCTGTAACAATCACTTTCGGAATGCTCTCCAAAACGAACATATCCTTCAAGAACTCTATCACAGTCATAGCAGTAATTGATCCAACACAACAACCGTACACCCACTTAGACTTATAGTCCACCAGAACCAATACATATCTCTCATTTGGGTTTAGCAAATTGAAAGGCCCCACTATATCCAATCCAAGTTTGGACCAAGGTTCCTCAGGCACTTCTGTGGGAGATAAAGGTGCTACTCTCACCACTTTGGTTATATCACTGTTGGCACACCACCAACAATCTCTCACTACATTTTCTGTCTCCTTGTCAAGCCCAGGCCACCAATATTTTTCTCGTAATATGGCTTTAGTAAGATTCCTGCCTAAATGTCCTTCATGTGCGAGATTCAATATTTTATCTCCCAACCCTTCTGGTGGAACCACACGGTCACCTTAAAACATTTGATCATCAAAAATGCTAAATTCATCTCTCACTCCCCAAAACTTTTGTACTTCCATATTCAGATCCTTCCGATCAGGCCATCCATTCACTATCATGCACTTTATGGGCCTGATTATGACCCTGGCGGACGGCGGAGGCCGTCCGCCAAGGTACCGCCGCTGAATGACCGCACCGCGGTCAAAAGACCGCGGCGGCCATTTAGACATTTCCTCTGGGCCGGCGGGCGCTCTCCAAAAGAGCGCCCGCCGGCCCAGAGGAAATGCCCCTGCAACGAGGACGCCGGCTCAGAATTGAGCCGGCGGAGTTGCAGGGGTGCGACGGGTGCAGTTGCACCCGTCGCGTATTTCAGTGTCTGCTTAGCAGACACTGAAATACTTTGCGGGGCCCTCTTACGGGGGCCCTTGCCGTGCCCATGCCATTGGCATGGGCACGGCAGGGGCCCCCAGAGGCCCCGCGGCACCCCCTACCACCATCCTGTTCCTGGCGGGCGAACCGCCAGGAACAGGATGGCGGTAGGGGGTGTCAGAATCCCCCATGGCGGCGCAGCAAGCTGCGCCGCCATGGGGGATTCTAAGGGCAGCGGTAAACCGGCAGGAGACCGCCGGTTTGCCTCTTCTGACCGCGGCCGAACCGCCGCGGTCAGAATGCCCTGCGGGGCACCGCCGGCCTGTCGGCGGTGCTCCCGCCGACCCTGGCCCCGGCGGTCTTAGACCGCCGGGGTCAGAATGACCCCCTATATCTGCTAAAACAGCATCCTTCTCACTCTCTCGACACCACTCCGCCTGAGATAAAGCTGACTCCATCACCCACAACACCGAAGCACTCTGCTCTATTGAATCATCTCCTTCAACACAGGTAATCTAGACAAACAATCCACAGTGGCATTCCTCAGTCTGCGTAAGTATTCAATCTTGAAGTTAAACTCCAGCACACTCTCCAACCATCTTTTAATTCTGTGAGTGGCCTTGTCTGACCCCTTACATGTGAATATTTGCACTAAGGGCTTATGACCTGACCTTAGTGTAAAAGGTAGGCTCCACAAAAAGAACTTAAAATGATGAATGGCCCACACACAAGCAAGTGCCTCTCGTTCAATGACGGAATACTTATCTTCAGCTCCTTTCAGAGAATGAGAGGCAAACGCAATCACCTTCTCTTCCCCATTGTCTACCTGCCTCAAAACTGCACCTAACCCTTTGAGAATTGCACCAGTGGTGAGAATGGTTCTTTTAATCACATTAAAATCAAATTTGGCATAATTCCTATTACGTTCTTGACACAAACAAATGCATTCTCGCACTCATTAGACCATAAAAACTTGCACCCTTTCTTGAGCAACATCCTTAGTGGTATAACTATACTAGCAAAACCTTGAACAAAATTTGTAATATTATTTTGCTAGACCTAAAAAGGATCAAACGCCATCCTTGTCAACAGGAGCGGGCGCCTTGACGATTGATTCAGTTAGACTCATTTTGAGTTTAATGCCCTACCCAGATATCACATGTCCTAGATATGTCACTGTGTTAACTCTGAATTGACACTTTTCTCTTTTTACAGTAAGGCCATTATCTCTTAGTCTCTCTAAAACTTCTTTTAACGTTACATCGTGAGTCAATTCATTTTCACCATAAATGAGAATATTATCTTGAAAAAACAACACATTTTGAAACCCTTCCAGAACCTTCTTCATCAATCTCTGGAAACAAGCTGTTGCTGATGCTAACCCAAACGGCAACCTTTTGAATCTGAATGCTCCCAGTGGTGTCACAAATGATGTGAGATATTTGGAGTCCTTGTGCAACCTCACGTGGTGGTAGGCTGCTGACAGATCCATCACACTGAAAATTTTAGCTCCCTTAAGCATGGATAATGTCTCAGCTATGTTGGGTAGAGGCTGTCGATCCACCCATATACGTTGGTTTAAATCTCTCAGGTCAGCACACATCCTGATCTTAGTGCCATTATCCTTTGGTACCAAAACCACCGGGGCCAACCATTCTGAAGATTCAATATCTTCAATGACATCCATCCTTTTGAGTTTGTCTAATTCCTGTTCCAATAAACTCAACGTGAGGTTCGGTACCTTCCTCACTTTATGAACAACAGGCGTAGCATTATTCTTGAGGATTGTCTTGTGTTCTAAATTCTTGACCACTCCAAGTCGAACTGTAAACACATCAGGGATCTCTCTGATTACATCCTCTCCATCCCCTACATTTCCTACTAACATGACTTGATCAGTGGCATTCGGATTTAATATGTTACCCAAATCTTTTTGGTGGCGCCAACCCAACAGGTTGTTACCTCTTTTAGCCATATAGACTTTTCCCTACTGTCTCTTGTCTCTTGAAAAGGATACTCATAATGGTGTATACAATGAGGTCAATCTTGGTTCCTCCATAGCCTCCTGGATTGATGTCAGTTTTTTTTAATTGTATATCCAATTTCCCAAAGATGCGCTCCCAATTCTTAACTCCCACCAATGTATATGTTGAACCTGAATCTGCAAGAACTGGGACTTCCTTATCGTTGATAGTAACCTGGCATTCTGGCATTTTTATATGACCCACATCCACATAATGTCCCTGGATTTCATTGGCAATATCATGCGATATGCATAAAACAGCGTGTTGATGGACATCCTGTAATCTGACATTACTGATCTTGAGACTTCTGCAAACTTTAATAATGTGTCCCTTTTTTCCACACCCTTTACATGTTAAGTTCTGAGCAAAACAAGCAGAACTATTTGAAAAATGAGTTGGAATACCACATCTGTAGCACTTGGTTTTGTAATTGTTCCGCGAGTCTTTAGTTGCCTTTCCTTTCATTCTGTCCTCACTCTGTGTGTTCCTGATACTTAGCATCTCCACTTGACTGGTAAGATCATACTCCTCCTCTACTACTCTGGTCATGGTCACTTCATCTACATTAGCACTAAGTGGTTTCTCACGCATCTCTCAAACCCAACCAGTGGTGTGTTCCATCCCTTCAATGATATCCACTGCTTCCTTCAAAGCTGGGTTCTTCGCTAGTAGCTTCTCTTGTACTCGTGGATTGTTAGTGCAACGCACCAATTGATCTCTTATCAATGAGTCAGTGAGTTCTCCAAAGTCACATGTGCATGCTAAGCTTTTTAAAGATGCTATGTAGTTTCCCACTTTCTCTGTCTTCCCTTGCATTCTTGAGAAGAACTTATGTCGTTCATTACTACATTTAATTTTGGGCCAAAATGTTTTTCCAACATCATAGACATCTCAAAAATATCACAAGGACTCCTTGTTTCCTTGCTGGAGAGAATTTCTCTCCACTTATAGCTATAATATAAGAGTCTAGCATTTTCCTTCATCTCTTCCATGGTAAGATCGGCTCCCCTGCATCAGACAGGAACTGTGGAGGTGGTAACATGCTTCCTGTAGCCATTGCTACTATTAAAAAAAAAAGACTAATATTTAAACATTTAAAATGAATGGTAGAAGTAAGTTATTTTATCCTGTTGTGGTGGCTTCTAATTGTTTTGTACCCACTGCTGCATGTAATTCTCTGATGTCTCTGTATATTCCTTTGGTCTGGCAGTCTTTTTACTGTTTCCTTTGCTGTTTGTTTTGTACCCACTGGTACATGTAATTCCTTGTCGTCCCTTTTCTATTCTTATGGTTTTTACAGTCTTTTTACTGTTTTAATGCTTTGTCAAAAATAATTTAACCCACCGGTTGGTGAGCGGAATGCGATTAAAGCTTCACAAAGCTGGGTCCTTTTTCCTTTTTCCTGATGTAGTTGAATCCCATCCTCGTCGCCTGTTAAGAAACAGCGCAGACATTCTCGATGTACCCAAGAATCCATTAGGTACATCACAGTTAAAGTCACACCCTCAAATGAACACTGAACAAAAATTAATAATAAGGACACTAAATTTACAACAATACAATAGGCTGAAAACATTGCTCACATACTTTGTGTAAAATATAAAAGTACAACACAATGTGGAAAACCATGATCACACATAGGGAGTCATTACAACATTGGCGGTAAAAGCCGCTTGCCGCCGTGCAGAAGACCGCCAATACACCGCCGCGGCCGCGGAATTCCGCCACAGCTATTATGACCCACATCTCGAATCCGCCGAAATTCAGACACCCACACAAGTCCGCCACACCAAAGGTCAGTGATAAACTGGTGAAAACAAAACCTCCACCGTCACTACAACAGAAACACACCCATGCTATTACGACCCACGAATCCACGCTGCGGTCTTTCAACCACGGTATTCCATTGGCGGTACACACCGCCGCGCTCAAAATACACACACATCTCCAAAACACTGCCACATTGGACAATTCAAAATACACACACCTGATACACAAACAAACAACACTCCCACACACCCAACACAATATAAAACACACACCCACATCACCCACAAACCCCTACAACCCAAAATCAGAGACAAAGGCGACAGAGAGAGAGCACAGCAATAGAGAACCCCACCACACAGAGGCACAAAACACCATCACCCACACAACATCCACGTACAAAATTCCACACACCACTACACATCACCACACTCATCACCACATACACCAACCCACACATCACCTACACCACCCCATGGCACGCCAAAGACACCCCAGGTTTTCCGAGGAGGAGCTCAGGGTCATGGTGGAGGAAATCGTACGGGTAGAGCCACAGCTATTAGGATCACAGGTGCAGCACACCTCTATAGCCAGGAAGATGGAGCTATGGCGAAGAATCGTCGAAAGGGTAAACGCAGTGGGACAGCACCCAAGAAATCGGGAGGACATCAGGAAGAGGTGGAACGACCTACGGGGGAAAGTGCGTTCAGTGGTCTCCAGGCACAACATCGCGATTCAGCGGACTGGCGGCGGACCCCCACCTCCTCCCCCACAACTAACAACATGGGAGGAGCAGGTCTTGACCATTATGCATCCTGAGGGCCTCGGAGGAGTCGGTGGAGGAATGGACACTGGTAAGTCTAATGTTAACTATCATATCCCCCACCCTACCTGCATGCTATCACACACCCCCACCCCCTCCCCTATCACTCCAACTCTTCACTAATGTACTTATAACACAAACCACTCATCCCAACACCAAGCCCTGCATGACACAACTAAGCATGGACACCCATCACTAAAGCATGCCCACTGCACATACCCATAACACCACCGAACCATCATCACACAAGCCCCCACACAGGAATGCTTGCACTGGGGAACACGCACACCCACCCATTGCACACCATGACACACACAGATGCAATAATCATGCTTTTATACCCCTGCAGGACCACTACCTAACATCACCAGATAGGAGGGTCCAGACATCTCCACTCCACCCCCAGAAGAGGCCCACAGTGATGACAGCAGCTCTGGCCAACTGGATCCAGATGACCAACCCGGACCATCGTGGGCCTCGGGACAGTCGATTCCCCTCGCACAGGCACAGCCCAACACTGACCTTCCACCCTCTGGTAACACCAGCACAGCACCCACCCAGCGGGCCCATACCTCCGTACCCAGGACACGTCAGTCAGCTGTGTGTCCACAACTACAGGGAACCCAGGATAACCCACCACCCCGACAACAACAGGGACCTGGAGGCAGTGGTAGTGGGCACACGGTCCAGGGGACGGAGGCACAGGAACACAAGGGAACTGGGAGGGCTGCTGTGCGACAGGGGGCGGACAGGCAAAGGGAACCCACTCTCCACGAGGCCCTCTCCTCCATCATGGGAGCATACCACCACTCCCAGGAGACGATGGCAACGGTCCTGGCCAAGTTTCAGGAGACCCAGCGCATGGAGGACGAACAGTATTTGGGGTTCAGGGAGGAGCTCAGAACCATCAGCTCCACCCTGGGCACCATCGTAGGGGTGCTGAAGGACATACAAAAGACCATGAGGGACACCGTGGCACTCCAAGGGGCCCCTGACACTAGCATGGATGATGAACTGCCCACCACCTCCGCCGGTGCTAGTGGACAGGACGCCCCACCACAGGACCACCACACCAGCACCCCACCCCCTGGAGACGGAGAACCACCCCGCAAGCGGTCCCTGAGATCCAGGAACAGGACAGAGCAAGATGGCAAGACCCCCGCCAGGAAATGAGACCACCCTGATTGTCCTCCCACTGTCCCACTTTGTAACCCTGTCCATATTGGAACTACCCCAGCTCCACTTCCTATGCCCATATGGGCAATGCACCTGTGAGACTAATAGACTGGACTCTGCCATGGACATTCCTCCTCCATCAGCCATCACCATTTTGCCACCCCCTCCAATAATTAGCACTTCAATAAACACCCTTGAACCACAAAACCATCTGGAGTCAGCCTGTGATTTAGAAAATGTGTATTAGCTATGACAGTGACAAAATCCGTTCTCAATAGTAATTTCAACATACCTATGTCACACATCACAAGTCCATGAAGGATGCAAGCAGATGACACACGTTGGTAACCACACCTGTGAAACCGTAATGGAAGTGTATCACTCAGTTAGCAGATACTACTTCAAATTGACAGACAGGATAGAGGTAGAAGTGTGAAAGTGAAAGTAATAGTAAAAAAATTGTTCTCACCTGTGTGTCACTGGAAATATTGCTGTATGACAGAATCCCTGTTCTCAATGTCTCCTTCCTCTGCTTCCTCCTCATCACTGTCCACAGGCTCCACAGCTGCCACAACACCGTCATCTGGACCATCCTCCTGCAGAAAAGGCACCTGGCGTCCCAAAGCAAGATTGTGAAGCATCGAGCAGGCGATGATGATCTGGCACACCTTCCTTGGTGAGTAGAATAGGGAACCACCTGTCATATGGAGGCACCTGAACCTGGCCTTAAGGAGGCCGAAGGTGCGTTCGATCACCCTCCTAGTCCGCCCATGGGCCTCATTGTAGCGTTCCTCTGCCCTGGTCCTGGGATTCCTCACTGGGGTCAATAGCCATGACAGGTTGGGGTAACCAGAGTCCCCTAATAGCCACACACGGTGCCTCTGGAGTTGACACATCACATACAGGATGCTGCTATTCCGCAGGATGTAGGCGTCATGCACTGAGCCAGGGAACATAGCATTTACCTGCGAGATGTACTGGTCTGCCAAACATACCATCTGTACATTCATGGAATGATAACTCTTCCGGTTCCTGTACACCTGTTCACTCCTGTGGGGGGGGACCAAAGCCACATGGGTCCCATCAATGGCACCTATGATGTTAGGGACATGTCCCAGGGCATAGAAGTCACCTTTCACTGTAGCCAAATCCTCCACCTGATGGAAAACGATGTAGCTCCTCACGCGTTTCAGCAGGGCAGAAAACACTCTGGACAACACGTTGGAAAAAATAGGCTGGGACATCCCTGATGCCATGGCCACTGTTGTCTGAAATGACCAACTTGCTAGGAAATGGAGCACTGATAGCACCTGCACTTGAGGGGGGATTCCTGTGAGATGGCGGATTGGTGACATGAGGTCAGGCTCCAACTGGGTACACAGTTCCTGGATTGTGGCATGGTCAAACCTGTAGGTGATGATTAAATGTCGCTCCTCCATTGTCAACATGTCCACCAGCGGTCGGTACACCGGAGGATTCCGCCATCTCCTCACATGTCCCAGCTGACGGTGCCTAGGAAGGACAACAGCGACCACAGAGTCAACAAATTCTGAGGTATGTACCCACAGCTACACAGAACACGACACTAAATACAATATCCTTCCTGTATGTGTGTTGCGTGTAGGCCTAGGTATGTGTGACGCAGTTGTAAATGAATGAATCAATCAATCAATCATAGCATTTGTAAAGCGCACTACTCACCCGGAAGGGTCTCAAGGCGCTAGGGGGAAGGGGTCCGCTATTGCTCGAATAGCCAGGTCTTGAGTTGTCTTCTGAAGGCGAGGTGGTCCTGGGTCAGCCGAAGGTGGATGGGGAGGGCGTTCCATGTTTTGGCTGCCTGGTAGGAGAAGGATCTGCCTCCGGCGGTGGCTCTTCGGATGCGTGGTACGGCGGCGAGGGCGAGGCTGGTAGACCGTAGCTGGCGGGTGGGTGTGTAGAAGGTCAGGCGGTCGTTGAGGTACTTGGGGCCCAGGTTGTGGAGAGACTTGTGTGCGTGGGTGAGGAGCCTGAAAGTGATCCTCTTGTTGACTGGGAGCCAGTGCAGGTCCCTCAGGTGGCCGGAGATGTGGCTGCGTCGGGGGATGTTCAGGATGAGTCGGGCGGAGGCGTTCTGGATGCGTTGGAGTCTTTTCTGTAGTTTGGCTGTGGTTCCGGCGTAGAGGGTGTTTCCATAGTCCAGTCGGCTGGTGACGAGGGCCTGGGTGACCGTCTTCCTGGTTTCGGTCGGGATCCATCGGAAGATCTCGCGGAGCATGCGGAGGGTGTGAAAGCATGATGAGGAGACGACGTTGACTTGTCTGGTCATCGAGAGGGAGGAGTCCAGGATGAAGCCCAGGTTGCGGGCGTGGTCCGTTGGCTTGGGAGCGGTGCCCAGGGCAGGGGGCCACCAGGAGTCGTCCCAGGCGGCGGGCGACGGTCCTAGGATGAGGACTTCTGTCTTGTCTGAGTTCAGTTTCAGACGGCTGTTCTTCATCCACTCGGCGACGTCTATCATCCCTTCGTGTAGGCTGGTTCTGGCGGTGTCGGGGTCTCTGGTGAGGGAGATGATCAGTTGGGTGTCGTCGGCGTAGGAGATAATGTTGAGGTTGTGTTGGTGTGCGATGGCAGCAAGAGGTCTCATGTAGATGTTGAAGAGGGTGGGGCTGAGTGATGAACCTTGCGGGACGCCGCAGATGACTTCGGTGGCCTCGGATCGAAACGGGGGAGGCGGACTCTCTGTGTTCTTCCGGCGAGGAACGAGATGATCCACTCCAGTGCCTTCTCTTGGATGCCGGTGTTGCAGAGGCGTTGGACTAGGGTGTGGTGGCAGACAGTGTCAAACGCTGCAGAGAGGTCCAGGAGGATGAGTGCCGCTGTTTCCCCATTGTCGAGCAGGGCTCGGATGTCGTCAGTGGCTGCGATGAGGGCGGTCTCGGTGCTGTGGTTGGCTCTGAAACCGGACTGCGAGGGGTCGAGGGATCCGTTAGTCTCGAGGAAGGCGGCAAGCTGTTTATTGACGATCTTCTCGATGACTTTGGCAGGGAAAGGGAGGAGGGAGATGGGGCGGAAGTTTTTGAGGTCGGTGGGGTCCGCTGTTGGTTTCTTTAGTAGGGCGCTGAGCTCGGCATGCTTCCAGCTCTCCGGGAAGGTGGCAGGGTTGAAGGAGGTGTTGATGACGTCCCGGAGTTGGGGTGCGATGGTGGAGTCGGCCTTGTTGAAGACGTGGTGGGGGCAGGGGTCAGTTGGAGATCCGGAGTGGATGGTGTTCATCGTGCGGGCTATGTCTTTGGTGGTCACCGTGGTCCAGGTGCGGAGGGTGGCGGTGGGCTGCGTTGGATCGACGGTTGGGTGCGTGGATGGTGTGCCGAAACTGTTGTGGATGTCGGCGATCTTGCGGTGGAAGAACGATGCAAGAGAGTCGCAGAGATCTTGTGAGGGAGTGATGTTGTTGTTGCCGGTGCTGGGGTTGGAGAACTCCTTGACAACGCTGAAGAGTTCCTTGCTGTCGTGGGCATTGTTGTCCAGTCGCTCCTTCAGTGATTTCTTCTTGGTGGTGCGGATGAGCTGGTGGTGCTTGCGGGTGGCGTGTTTGAGGGCGGTCATGTTGTCGGTGGTCTGGTCGAGGAGCCAGGCTTTCTCGAGGGTGCGGCAGGTCTTCTTGGAGTCCTTGAGTTCGTCGGTGAACCAGGGGGCCTTCTTGCTTCTGGGTCTGCTAGGAGGGTTCTTCAGTGGTGCGAGGTCGTCGGCGCAGGCGGTCAGCCATTGTGTGAAGTTGCGGGCTGCTTCGTTGGGGTCCGTTGTGCTGGCAGGTGGGTTCTGGCTGAGGGAGGTGGTGAGCTGGTCGGCGGTGATCTTGCTCCAGCTCCTGTGAGGAGCCTGTTGCGGGTGGTGATGGGTAGTGGTTTTCCTGAAGCTGAAGTGGACGCAGCTGTGGTCGGTCCAGTGGAGTCCGGTGGAGTGGCTGAAGGTGATGTGCTTGCTGGATGAGAAGACGGGATCAAGCGTGTGGCCAGCGTAGTGGGTGGGGACGTTGACCAGTTGCTTGAGTCCGAGGTTGGCGAGGTTGGCCAGCAGGGCGGTGGTGTTGCGGTCCTTGTTGTTCTCCAGGTGGAAGTTGAGGTCCCCTAGGAGGATGTAGTCGGTGGAGGGGAGGGCGTGTGGGCTGATGAAGTCCGTGATGTCTTCGCTGAATTGTGTGCGTGGTCCCGGGGGTCTGTAGAGGAGGGTGCCTCTGAGGGTCGTCTTTGGGTCGGTGTGAATCTGGAAGTGGAGGTGCTCGGTGGTGGCGAAGGTGTCGTTGGAGTTGGTCGTGATGCGGATGGTGTTCTTGTGGATGATGGCGATGCCTCCTCCGGTCTGTTTTTTTTTTTATTTATTTTTTTATTAAATCTGTTTATTCAACGTTATTCAAAACAAAATACAAGAGCTACAGTACATTCCACTTAACTTGGCGAGAAAATATACAACTTTTCTACTCATGTATATCCGTGCATATTAGTAGTTTGTGTATAATACAAGTTCATTTTAACGTACTGGCGTATAACTTAACATTGTGTAACTTTCAATACTAGTCTTGTCAATCAATATGCATAGGTCTATATGTCAGTGTCAGAGGTAATGATGTTTACGTTAGGCTGTATAGGCGCGAAAAGTAACTATCTTTTGTGTTTGCTTGGCGTGGTTAGTTAGTGGTATCGGATCAGGGCCAGAAGATTAGTGGTGCGCAAGCGTGGTGTTACAGTACGCCTTAGGGTTCGGCTCCGTGTCCTTTATGCTTTGGTTGAGTGTGATGATATCCTGTCAGCCTATTAGTACATAGCGAAAGGAAGGGAGAGGGGTGAGGAGGCAGGTATTGTGTTTGCTGAGTATCGGACAGGGGGTCCACTAATGGACGTACATTACTTTGGGCGTCTCAGGGAGGGTACTTGTCATCTCTGGACTCTATTTTTACTACGAACATATCCCAACTTGCAGCGCCTTCCTGTATCTGTCCCTTAAGTTGCAGTTGTCTAAGTGTTTGAGCCTCTGCTATTGCGCAACTATGTAAGTCTCTCAGCCAGGTGGAGTGAGGAGGGGCATTTGGGGCCTTCCAGTGGGTGGCGATCAGGCGCTTGTATATCACAAATGCCAGGTCCACAAACTTGTGGGTGTATTTATCTCCCTTAGCGCGGTGTCGTATACCAAGCAGGCAGGATTCCGGAGTGGGTGTTAACGCGTGGTCCACTATGTCTGCCGTGGTTTCAATAATGTGACACCAGCCCATATTTATAGAATGACATTCCCAAACCATATGATAGAAGTTAGCTGCAGAGGTGGCGCACCTTGGACATATTGGTTTAGAATTTGGGTATATTTTATGGATACGAGCCGGGGAAAGATATGATTGATGTATGTAATTAAATTGCGTATATCTTAGCCTAGTATTACGAGATACGGACTTAATAGAGGTGAGGGCTACTTCCCAGGATTCCTGAGTGGTTGGTGTATTGAGGACTGAATCCCATCGGTATTTAGCCTGAGTTAAGGCAGTGCAGTTGCTTGCTAGGAGCGTTTTATATAATTTGGTAATGGAACCTTTTGCGTTGCCCTTTGAAAGTACTAAAGTGAGTAGACGGGATTCATTAGGTTCATTGGGGCTACGTCCCCATAGGTTGTGTAAAAGATTAGCGATGGCGCTGTATGTCAAGAAAGCCCCAGGTTGTATTATATCTGCCGCTACCAATTCTGCAAACGTACTTGCTTTGGAGCTCGAGTAGAGGTCTCCCAGGTTCAAGGTATTGGTCACGCGTATATCGTGATAGGATGAAAGAGCTTGTATTCCCGGTACCTGCGACAGTGGAAGCAAGGGGGAGTAGGGGGGGGACAGTGCCTTGCCTTGTACGTATCTCTGCTAACAGTGCCTGGCCGTGTTCCATAGAGGTGAATACTTTGCTGGGTAGGGGGGTCCTGCCAGCAAAGAGGTCAGTATCGCTTGTGGTGCTGTGTGAGCAGCTATCGCTATGCTCTCCGGAATGGTCGGTTCGTTGAGCCACATTTTGACCCATTGCAGTTGGGCTGCTACGTAATATAATTCTAGATTCGGCATGCCAAGCCCACCTTCTTCTTGTGGGTATTGCGTAACGGCTAGTGCTACCCTGCGCCTGTCCTTGCCCCAGAGTAAGTCAGTTAGTAGTGAGTGTATTTTGCGAAAAAACAAGCATGGCAAGGGTATCGGGAGCGCTGTAAAGTAATATAGGAATCTCGGTAGCACTAGCATCTTGGCTATGGCCGTCCTGCCCATTGGTGATAAGGGCAGCGAGCTCCAAAATGACAGGGAGCCCCGGGTGGAGCGGAGTAAACGATCTAGGTTGCCTTCACGTAGGTCTGTCAAAGAGTGGTATATCTGAACGCCCAAGTATTTGAAGGTCTGGTAAGCCCATGGTAACTGGTGACTAGGGATTGTCGTTTGCTGCTCGGTGGGTATACGAGTGAGGGGGAAAATACATGATTTAGTCCAATTGACACGTAGGCCAGAGACAAGAGCAAAAGTATCCAATATTTGCATAACCCTAGATAGAGAGGTAGAATAATTGCGTAAGTATATCAGGGCATCATCTGCGTATAGGGATATTATGTGGTATGTTTTAAATTCCTGGATGCCCCATTTTTTAGCATAGCTGCGAAGCTTAATTGCCAGTGGTTCCATGGCTATTGCAAATAATAACGGAGAGAGCGGGCATCCCTGTCTAGTTCCTCTACCGATGGGGAATGCTTCCGATATTACTTGACCGGTTTTGACACGAGCTATTGGTTTGGAGTATAATGTTGCGATCCAGCTAATGAATCCGCTCTGGAAACCAAACGCTTTAAGAGTGCGGAAGAGGTAATCCCAACCGAGCGTGTCAAATGCTTTTTCTATATCTAACGACACAGCCACCGTTTCTGGTTCTGTAGTATTATGCATGATGCAAATTAACCGTCTGATGTTTAAGAAGGTGTTCCTACCCGGGATAAATCCTGATTGGTCTGAGTGTATGAGGTGCAATAGATGAGGGAGCAATCTGTTTGCCAGGATCTTCCCTAACAGTTTGCAGTCGGAGTTCAGAAGGGAGAGTGGTCTGTAGGATCTGACGTCTAGTGGGTCACGGCCTGGTTTTGGCAGGACTACTATTAATGCTTCGCGCATGCAGTCTGGTAGCTGTTTTCTATTGCGTGCTTCGTTAAACACCTCGAGCAGAGGTTGTAGAAGGTGAGTGGCTTGTGAGTTATAGTATTCTACTGGCAGGCCATCTGAGCCAGGGGTCTTGCCGCGTGCCATTTGAGAGAGAGCCAAGCGAAGTTCCTCAGTGGTAATGGGACCGTCAAGTATAACTGCGCTGCTGGTGATATTTGGATTTTGGGGAATCTGTGCCAATAGCTCGGTCAATTGTTGGTCTTTTGGAGGGGTAGTAGGTTGATATAAAGAACGGTAGTACATATAGAAGGCTCTGTTTATGTCTACCTGAGTATTAACCATATCACCTGATTGTAACCTAACCGCACCTATTGGCAGAGATTGCGACGGCTGTCGCACCAGCCATGCTAACAATCTTCCTGATCTGTCTCCTTCTGCGTGCTGTCTCATTTTAAAGTGTCTATAGTCATGCCTACCAAGTCTATCATCGGTTTCTCTGTATTTCGCCTTCAGTAGCTTTAGTGCTGCTGATGGGGTGTTGCTTGTTGAGGCTTCAATCTCTGCTCTATGTATTTTGGCTTCCAGCGTTAGTAGTTCCCTAGTGAGCGTTTTTTTGACCCCCCCGGAGGCTGCCAAGCATTGTCCCCTGATTACGACCTTATGGGCATCCCATTCCGTAGCGCGTGTTAGTGTTGAATTTCTGTTTAGGGAGAAATAGTCTGATAGCCAGTTAGTTATTTCAGCATTAAAGGGAGGATCAGTTAGGGCGTCTGGTTGTAGGCGCCATGTAGGGATGCAGGTGTTTGTGTAGCCCCATAGCAAGGTTGCGTAGTGTGGGTTGTGGTCTGATATGGTGCGGGCTAGATAGCCGGATGTTCTTATTTTTGAGATTATGTTGGGTGATGCGAAAAACATATCTATTCTAGTGTAAATTTTGTGTACTGGTGAATAGAAAGAGTACTCGCGCAATGTAGGGTGGCCAGTTCTCCAGATTTCGCTCAACCCATTGTTAGAGGCCCATTCTGTCAAGTCGAGTGATGCACGTTTAGTTGGGGCACTGGGTAATGGGGGGATGGAGCGATCTTTTTGGGTGTCTAAGACACAATTAAAGTCGCCTCCCCATACTGCATCTACCGCAGGGTCTCAGAGCCTACTGTTGTTAAGTGACCAGAGGAATTCCCGTTGATTTACATTGGGAGTGTTTATTGCTATCAATGCTATAGGGTTACCGTCTAATACACCTTCTAAGATCACGTACCGACCATTTGGGTCACTTTGAGCTTGGGACACAATATATGGGACCCAGGGGGCAATCCAGATTGCCACTCCTCGTGCATATGTTGAAAAGGCGGTGCCATATAGTTGTCCCCTCCATTTTGTTTTTATGCTTGCAAGCAAGGGTGCATCCAGATGTGTTTCTTGGAGCATGGCAATTTGTATTTGGTGTCTTCTGAGATATGCATAGATCCGTTGTCGTTTACTAATGGATGCCATGCCTCTTATATTCCATGTGAGTATTTTATAATGTGGGATATGTCGTTGATTTTGAAAGGCCATGGTGTATATGTGGTTTTACGCGAGCGCATAGTGATTTCGCATGCCTAATTTCCCATATGTTGATGATGTACTTTGTGCCTATTGAGCTCAGCCATTTTGCCTTAGGTTTACCTAGCATGTTTTTTATGTTTACATTGTGGTAGACCATCTTGGTATTGACATTGATTAACTCATGTAACCGGGAAACGTCCCATTTGGTTTTAACAATAACTTTTACCGTAGTTAACTTTAACTGTAAGTGTGACGAGCACAAGGTTGGTTCGGAACTTGCCATCCTGCTGTAACGGTCCATATGGAGCGGGGGGTGCTTTAGGTTGATGGGTGCAAGACAGCGTTGATCCCGGCCCATTTTACACTTGGTGGTGTAGCTGCTGTCCGGGAGCCACAGTCAACAAAATAATATAGCTGGCATAGATGGTGACACAGTGGCGTGTCAGAGCGGCATGCAAGGGAGAAAAAAAAAAAAAAAAAAAATTGGGAGGGAGCTAACAGATATCGTCCGCTGTCCGTGGAGTGAGGTTGGGGCCACGGGCCGAGTCCACAGAGTCAGAGTATACTTCTGGTTCAGGGTCTGCTTCTGACTGCGCAGACATGGATGTTGGTGATGTCGAAGCAAAGCGCGATGTGGTTTGTAATAGTAGTGAGCGTTCTTCACGAGACTGCTCAGGGGTAGGTCTGGTGTCTTGCTTTCTGCGGGTTCTCTGTTTATCCATTGGTGGAGGACTTTTGACTGTGGGGTTACTCGCGGATATCGGGTCAGCAAGGCCTTTTGCGTGAAGCCACGTCCACGCGTCTTCCGGAGTAGTAAAAAAGAGAGTGCGGTGTTATCTTCTATTCTGAGTTTAGCGGGGAACAACAGGGAATATTTGATGTTATGGTCTCTTAGACGCTCTTTGACTCGATAGAATGAATTGCGCTTCTTCTGTACCTCCACCGTGAAGTCTGGATAGGCCGAAATTACGGTACTTTCAAAGCGTATTGGGCCTGACTTTCGGAATAGCTGTAATATGAGATCTCTGTCCCGATAGTTAAGGAGTCTTGCTATTAGGGGCCGAGGCTGAGCACCTGGCGGTAAGGGCCTACCAGGGACCCTGTGGGCGCGTTCTATGGAGAAAAACTTTGGGACATTGCTCTTTAAGACCGTTTCAGTTAGCCATTGTTCGATGAACAATTCTGTGCTCGGGCCCTCCGCCCGCTTGGGAAAACCCACAAAGCGGATGTTGTTGCGGCGAGACCTGCCCTCTGCGTCTTCGGCTCTACGTTTTAGTGCTTCCACCTCCATTGTTACGGCTCCCATCCGTGATTTGAGTTCGAGTATAGATGGTGTGAGGTGTGACGTGTCCTTTTCCAGTCCTGCAACCTTTTCAGCCAGCGCTTGTTGATCTGCGCGTAGCAGGTTAACATCTTCAATTACTGAGCCTATTTTTGCTTCCAAGGTAGTTTTAGTGTCTAGTATGGCTTGCAGTACTTTTTCAAATTGTATTGTATGTGTTTGTAGAGTTGCATCCATTTTTTGCAGGGCCTGGAATGTATCAGAAGCCTCCGCAGGCGGGGGCGAAGCACCTGAGTCCATGTCTCCTGGGGGCCCACGTAGCGGCTTTGGTTTGCCCATTTGTTGGCTGTTATGTAGTATTGTTGTTGGTAGCTGGATACTATGCTGTGCTGATTGATTGCTGCTGCAAAAATTTGCTGTTATTATGTGGGCACCTTGTTTAGGATGGTGCAATAAAGTTTTAGAGTGTTCAGGTCTTCGGGTGCAGTGAATGATTGGTTTAATTATTATAATAGGTACTCAGACTTTATGAATTCGTTATTCGGTTTCCTTGGGTGCTGTGCAACTGATTAAGCCTTTGGGGCAGACGGTACTGGATAATAAATATGTGTTGGGACAGCCTATTAATTGTGTAATGCGTGTTACACAAGGTGTTTATGTTACTTTCTTTTTTCCCTTCTTTCTCCCCTCCTACTTCCCTTCTTCCAACACACTCCACCTTTGTGTATTGTTGTGGTTAGCTAGTATTGGTAAACTACCAGCTTCAGTTTTACGGGCGTTTGTTTTCAAATTGCTTTGGGAGAGTCGCTATCAGCAGAAGTTTGCTTTACTGCATACTTTTGTGTTCATTAAAGGAGAATTTCATGTCTTTGCGCTGCGACTCGCTTTATGTCGCCGGTTAAGCGCGTTGTGTGTGTTCCTGTTTGCAGTTGTCTTAATGCTGCTTTATATCTTTACTGGCTGCCTGCAGACGAAAAGGGCACGATGTGTCCCAGCGCTTCGTTATGTATTTAGGCCCCCACGGAGCCACGGGAGTATTCCAGGATTCGTGATGGCCCCCACGGCGGCCGGCTCAAGTTCAATGATTCGCGGCAGGGAGTGGTCAGCCGACAGGGCGCTCGCGCGCCGCACCGGGGCTCCGGTCTTCCCCCCAGCGGGCGCAATCTCCACGGCCCAGGATCACGGAGCCGACGCGGCAGCGCAGCTTCACGCCCGCACCCCCGACCGCAATCACGGCACGGGGTGCGCGCTGATGGCTCAAGCTGGCTTACTTTGCACGGCGCAGGAGCTACTCGGGCCGGCGCAGATTCCGTGAAGGCTGCAACACTTACTGCGCGGCCGGTCAGCACCGCAGGCGGGCAGGTCTTCACACCGCTCCCAGTGGCTCCCGGCAGGACGCCTCGCGTAACACCGGCTCCCCACCTCAAAGGATCTTCAGCGCCTGCCTTTCCAGTGTGTGCAGGCGCCTAGGTGAGGATATTTGTTTAGGGCCGGGATCGGAGCTATGGCTTATGCGTCCGACCCGGTCGCCATGTTGGACACGCCCTCCTCCGGTCTGGTTGACGCGGTCCCTCCTGATGATCTTGTACCCGTCCGGGATGGCGATGGCGATGTCGGGGGCTGAGGAGGCATACAACCACGTTTCCGTGAGGAAGGCGACGTCTGGTGATGTTGTGTCGAGGAGGTTCCAGAGTTCCACGGCGTGTCTTTGGACGGAGCGGGTGTTGAGCAGGATGCACTTGAGGTTGCTGCTGGTGCTTGGCTTGGCGGGCGCGGTGCAGTTTCGGAGGCAGGTGAACTTGCAGGAACTGCAGGTGAAGGGTCCGTGAAAGCGTTTCGGGGCGGCTCGGCAGCAGGAGGGGTTCCGGCCGGCATTGAGTGCGTAGAGGGCAGCGGCGTTGTAGGTCTGTCGGGTCGTCTTGCGTCAGTGGGGGCCAGGGCTCCTGGCACTGGGCGCGGTCCAGGCGCGGACGGGCGCAGACGGGCTTGCCTTTGGCACGCCTTTGGCGCGCCCGCTGCGCGTGACCGCTGCGCGTCCCCACGGTCGCCATTTAAGGTTAAGTGGGAGGGAGGAGCAGCTGGGAGGCGGGAGCGGGGAGGACACAAAACAAAAGGGGGCGTGGCCGCGTGAGCGGCGGCGGGAAGCGGGGAGCGGGGCGGGCAAGGCACAGGGGGACAACAGCAAAGTTAACACAAAAGGCAATAAAAAAAACAAAAAAATCACAATATACCACGAAAATACGGCGGAACTGCTGGGGCGAGGAACAGTGAGGCAGACGGTACAACGAGGCTACGAGCAGCAGCGAGGGGCACACACACAGCTGGTGGCCGTGCGGCGCGGGGGTGTCCTGAGAGCAGGTCACACTCACCTGAGCCGCGCGGTCGCCATTTAAGGTTAAGTGGGAGGGAGGAGCAGCTGGGAGGCGGGAGCGGGGAGGACACAAAACAAAAGGGGGTGTGGCCGCGTGAGCGGCGGCGGGAAGCGGGGAGCGGGGCGGGCAAGGCACAGGTGGACAACAGCAAAGTTAACACAAAAGGCAATTAAAAAAAACAAAAAAATCACAATATACCACGAAAATACGGCGGAACTGCTGGGGCGAGGAACAGTGAGGCAGACGGTACAACGAGGCTACGAGCAGCAGCGAGGGGCACACACACAGCTGGTGGCCGTGCGGCGCGGGGGTGTCCTGAGAGCAGGTCACACTCACCTGAGCCGCGCGGTCGCCATTTAAGGTTAAGTGGGAGGGAGGAGCAGCTGGGAGGCGGGAGCGAGGAGGACACAAAACAAAAGGGGGCGTGGCCGCGTGAGCGGCGGCGGGAAGCGGGGAGCGGGGCGGGCAAGGCACAGGGGGACAACAGCAAAGTTAACACAAAAGGCAAAAAAAATAAAATAAATCACAATATACCACGAAAATACGGCGGAACTGCTGGGGCGAGGAACAGTGAGGCAGACGGTACAACGAGGCTACGAGCAGCAGTGAGGGGCGAGGGGCACACACACAGCTGGTGGCCGTGCGGCGCGGGGGTGTCCTGAGAGCAGGTCACACTCACCTGAGCCGCGCGGTCGCCATTTAAGGTTAAGTGGGAGGGAGGAGCAGCTGGGAGGCGGGAGCGGGGAGGACACAAAACAAAAGGGGGCGTGGCCGCGTGAGCGGCGGCGGGAAGCGGGGAGCGGGGCGGGCAAGGCACAGGGGGACAACAGCAAAGTTAACACAAAAGGCAATAAAAAAAACAAAAAAATCACAATATACCACGAAAATACGGCGGAACTGCTGGGGCGAGGAACAGTGAGGCAGACGGTACAACGAGGCTGCGAGCAGCAGCGAGGGGCGAGGGGCACACACACAGCTGGTGGCCGTGCGGCGCGGGGGTGTCCTGAGAGCAGGTCACACTCACCTGAGCCGCGCGGTCGCCATTTAAGGTTAAGTGGGAGGGAGGAGCAGCTGGGAGGCGGGAGCGGGGAGGACACAAAACAAAAGGGGGCGTGGCCGCGTGAGCGGCGGCGGGAAGCGGGGAGCGGGGCGGGCAAGGCACAGGGGGACAACAGCAAAGTTAACACAAAAGGCAATAAAAAAAACAAAAAAATCACAATATACCACGAAAATACGGCGGAACTGCTGGGGCGAGGAACAGTGAGGCAGACGGAACAACGAGGCTACGAGCAGCAGCGAGGGGCACACACACAGCTGGTGGCCGTGCGGCGCGGGGGTGTCCTGAAGCCATGTGGGCCCCTGAAATGGCGGCTGCCTGACCTCTAAAGTGGGACAATGGGATGTGAGGTAACTGCGCTGGCATTGTACACTGTCGCGGTAGGCGGTCAAAGACTGCGGCGCAATGCTGCATTGGTTAACATTGGACCCTATGGGTCCCAGGAGCCAATGACGAAGTGCTCCGGCAGTGATGATACGCACCGCCGCGGACGTCACCGCCGCGGACGTCACCGCCATTTTCTAGCTGTTCAATCACTCAATACCTGATATTCGACAGGAGAGGACCTACACTGCAAGACCTCGGTCTGGAAGAGACAATGGCTGGTGCGTCTGAGAAAAGGGCCCCTGCCTTCACTGCACAGGAGTTGGAGAGGCTCATGGACGGGGTCATCCCCCAGTACACGCTACTCTACGGTCCTCCAGACCAACAGGTAAGTACACAGGGAGCACGTTGTATGGGCTATGCCTGGGTGGAGAGGGCTGGATGTCAGTAGGAAGAGGGCAGAGCCCTCCGAGCATGTAGAAGTGTGATTGCATGTGCCACATGGCAAGGACAGGGATGTGGGCCACTCACTTCGACGGTGCTGTTGCTAAGACTTCTCTTCTTCCCCTGTACATGTCACGTAGGTCAGCGCCCACCAGAAGGAGGATATTTGGCGTGCCATTGCCAAGGACGTCCAGAACCTGGGGGTCCACCAGAGACGGAGCACCCACTGCCGTAAAAGATGGGAGGACATTCGCCGCTGGAGCAAGAAGACAGCGGAGGCTCAGCTGGGGATGGCCTCCCAATGTGGGAGGGGTGCCCGTCGAACCATGACCCCCCTGATGTTCCGGATCCTGGCGGTGGCATACCCTGAGTTGGATGGGCGCTTGAGGGCATCACAGCAGACACAAGGGGTGAGTACACTCACATTCTCATGACTTTGTGCGCAGTGGAGTGGTCTGGGTGGGGGAGGAGGGCTGTGGGTTTCCCTAGGCCAGGGCGAGTTCCGTAGGCCAGGCCCCTCCGGAATCCAGGTCATGTGCCACTCCACCCCACCTCTGTAGAGTGCCAACTACAGGTATACATGCCCCTGTGTCATCTATGTGGGTAGATGACACTCATAGCCATGTAGGCCATATCCCAGGAACTGCATCTGTAGAGGCCAAGAGCATGGCATAGTGCAGTGGGATGCTGTGTCTGTATTTTCAGCCAACGGTAGCGGTAAGCCATGCACTCAACCTGTCTTTCTTCTGTTTCCCCACCCCTTTTTGTGCTCTCCCTGTTCTTTTGTGCATCAGCATCATCAGGCAGAGGTACAGTGGCACCGGAGCACGAGGGGCCTGCATCCCACATGGCCATGGAGGGCCACACCACGTACACAGAATACACCAGTGGGACGGAGGGCGAGGGGAGCTTCACGTCAGTCACGGGATCAGCAAACAGCGACACAGACTCGTCCTCCGATGGGAGCTCCCTTGTGGTGGCGGCACCATCTGTGCCCCCCACTTCTACAGGTACAGCCGCCACCCCCCCTACCAGCACCGCCCTCCCAGCAGCCCCTCAGCCTTCGCTCCGTGCCCGCTCATCCAGTAGGGTGGGCATCACCTTCGCCCCCGGCACCTCAGGCCCTGCCCCTTCCCCTGTCACCCCTGCTGCCCTCAGTTAGGAGGCCATTGACCTCCTCAGGTCACTCACTGTTGGGTAGTCTACCATTGTGAATGCCATCCAGGGTGTAGAAAGGGAGTTGCAACACACTAATGCATTCCTGGAGGGCATTCATTCTGGTCAGGCTGCCCATCATCAAACCCTGTAATCTCTGGCCTCAGCACTGATGGCAGCCATTGTCCCTGTGTCTAGCCTCCCCCCTCCAACTTCCTCCACCCAGAGCCAATCCCCTGTACCCCAGCCTATCCCAAGCACACCATCAGACCAGCCTGCACACACCTCAACAAACAAGGGCAGCTCAGGCAAACATAGGCACCACACAAACCACAGGCACTCACATAAGCATCACCCACATACAGACACAGCAACATCCACTGCCTCCACTGTGTCCCCCTCCTTGTCGTCTCCCTCCTCCCGTCCAGTGTCATCTACACTCTCACCTGCATGCACTACCACTACAGCCACTAGGACTCGCACCAGAACACCCAGCACCACACCCCGCTCACCTGCACTCACCACCCCCACTACCATTTACACGTCCCCTGTGTCCTCTCCCAGTGTGTCTGTAACACCCCCTCCCAAAGTACACAAACGCGGACACCCACACACCCAACATCCATCCACCTCACGACAGCCTCCAGAACCTGCACCCAAATCATCTAAAGTTACACCTCCTACAACCACCTCCTCTTCCTCCACTCCCAGACCCCCTCCAGCTACCCGTCCCAGTGTTCGTCAGAAACTTTTCCTGAGCAACCTTGACCTCTGTCCCACCACCCCCACCCCTCCAATTCATAGGTCCTGTACTAGCACCTCAGCCAAAAAAAGTCCGGTACCAGTGGTGCGTGTTAGAGGTATGTGGAGTGCACTGGCCACCAAGGCAGCCAGTGTGACACGGAGCCAAAGCACTGCCAGTCCACCCCCTGTAAAGCACCAGAAGTTGGACAGCGCCCGACGGGAGAGGGTGAAGACTCCTGCTGGCAAAGCCGTCCACAAGGGTCCCGGGGGGGAGTGTTGAGTCAGCTGTGACCCCTGCCAAGGTGGTGAAGGGGCAAAAGAAGTCTCCAAAGTCTGGTAAGAGCAGCACGGCGGAGAAGGCCGCCATCCTCACCGCTGGCCAGGATGCCACCGCCAGCCCCATCGTCACTGGTCCGGAGACCACCGCCAGAGTCAGTGCCCTGTAGGGCAGCACTATCGTCACTGGTCCGGAGACCACCGCCAGAGTCAGTGCCCTGGAGGGCAGCACTATCATCACTGGTCCGGAGACCACTGCCAGCGTCAGTGCCCTGGAGGGCCCCAGCACCCACAGCCCCGCTGGGCACTGAGGGACCGTCATGCCACACACCGTTGCACAGGTCACAGACAGCAAATTCAAGCACCGCTGAACAGGGCAAAGACCGGCATGGCAAGCACCGCTGAACAGGGCAAGCACCGCTGAACAGGTCAGAAACGGCAAAGTCAAGCACCGCTGAACAGGGCAAAGACCGCCATGGCAAGCACAGCTGAACAGGGCAAGCAGCGCTGAACAGGTCAGAAACGGCAAAGTCAAGCACCGCTGAACAGGGCAAAGACTGATATGGCAAGCACCGCTGAACAGGGCAAGCACCGCCAACTCAAGCATCGTTAGCCCATGTGCGGCTGGGACAGTGACGGAACTGGGACCGCCATGAGGAGCGTGATGCACTCTGGGCACCAGTCCCCCTCCAGAACCAGGGGAGAACTGCATCCACTACCTGAATCCTTCACAGGATGAAGCACTCTGGGCACCAGTCCCCCTCCAGAACCAGTGGAGAACTGCATCCACTACCTGAATCCTTCACAGGATGAAGCACTCTGAGCACCAGTCCCCCTCCAGAACCAGTGGACAACTGCATCCACTACCTCTGTCCTTCACAGGATGAAGCACTCTGGGCACCAGTCCCCCTCCAGAACCAGTGGAGACTGTTATCCACTTGAGAGACTGTGGCTTTGCACTCCCCAGTATGGTACAGTGGGCAACCCACCCACTGTAGAGACTTGAGAGACTGTGGCTTTGCACTCCCCAGGATGGTACAGTGGGCAAACCACCCACTGTAGAGACTTGAGAGACTGTGGCTTTGCACTCCCCAGGATTGATCAGTGGGCAACCCAACCACTGTAGAGACTTGAGAGACTGTGGCTTTGCACTCCCCAGGACTGATCAGTGGGCAACCCACCCACTGTAGAGACTTAAGAGACTGTGACTTTGCACTCCCCAGGATGGTACAGTGGGCAACCCACCCACTGTAGAGACTTGAGAGACTGTGGCTTTGCACTCCCCAGGATGGTACAGTGGGCAACCCACCCACTGTAGAGACTTGAGAGACTGTGGCTTTGCACTCCCCAGGATTGATCAGTGGGCAACCCACCCACTGTAGAGACGTGAGAGACTGTGGCTTTGCACTCCCCAGGATGGTACAGTGGGCAAACCACCCACTGTAGGGACTTGTGAGACTGTGGCTTTGCAGTCCCCAGGATACATCAATGGGCATGGAGCCCCGTCGTGGATCTGGCTTTGCACTCATCCGGCTGAGGTGCCCCCCCTTCCCTTCCCTTCCCCCTGAGGTGCCTGTTGTATTTCTATCTGATGCCCCTTCAGTGTTCTCTCCGTTTCTGGACAGGTATCGTGTGTAGGCCTCGCCCATGCATTTTGGGCCCAGTGGTCCACGGACATTGAATTGTGAAACCTGCACTACTAATCGTGATGTATATATTTGGAATGTGTATATATTTCTGTATATATGAGCTTACTGTATTTTTATTCATTACAATAGTTATACTGATTCCCTTTTGTCTTTGCATTCTTCCGGGGGGGTTGTGGGTTGTTACTGTGATGTTTGGATATGCATTGGTGTGTGTGTTGTAGTGGGTGAGGTTCGGGGTGGGGGTGTTGCATGTGTGTGTCCCTGACTTTTGCCACCCCCCTCCCGTATGTCGTAGGTGCAGTACTCACCGTTGTCTTCGGCGCAGCCGTTGCTGATGTTCGTAGAGGAGCAGGAAGACAAGAGCAGGGAGTATTTGGAGTTCGGGCTCCATGGTGCCCTCCTTCCTCGTGGAGTGTGTTAAGGTGAGCGTTTTCCCATTGCAAAAGCTGTTTCAGCTGTGTTTTTATCCACGGTGAATCTGCCCCGGAAAAGGTGGCGGATTGGTAGGTTGTGATACTGTGGGCGGTACTTTGTCTCCCGCCTGTCTGTTGGCGGTGACCGCCGCGCTGCTTGTCTGTACCGCCGTGGCAGTCGGAGTGTTAAAGTGGCTGTCTATGTTGGCAGATTCCGCCACGGTCATAATTCACTTTTTTCTCCGCCAGCCTGTTTGCGGTATTACCGCAGCTTTAACACCGTCCGCCAGAGTTGTAATGACCCCCATAGTCTTTGAGATACTCTGGCCTCCTTTGAGTGTGAACTTCCCTGAGAGACAAGGCAGAATTATGATGCTGTAAGGTTACTCCACTGTCTCCCAGCTCATCAGCACACAGTTTGGCTTTCACCAATTTAGTATTCCAATCACACCTAGCCAGTCTAGACATGCTCCAAACTTCTGCATTCTCTAGGACCACTATATTCTTCTTAAGTTCTTTAATGCGAAATGGTCCTATAAAGTTAGACTCCCCTCTGCATGGTTGCAGTCATTCTCTGTGATGTGCTCAAGAATCCATTAGGTACATCACAGTTAAAGTCACACCACAACACATTACATTGATCGACATATAAAACAAAACAATAAAATCAAGGCAAACAGCGTCGTATAGTTCTCTGTCTGTGCTGGAACCATAGTATGGAATTCTACGTATAGAATGACACAACGGTAAACAGATCTAGTGATGAACATGTCTTACCCTCATTGTTGACACATACATGGCCTACAGCCACATTAAGCCTTAGAAGATCATCGACTAATGTCCAAATGAATTGAAATATGGTATATTTCTATTTATTTACATAGTGCTGTGCACGTATATGTTACAATGCTCATGGGAAATCTCGACTGTGTCTTCTCAGTTTTGTGGTGAGGACCTTAGCAGTGTTGCATGTTTCCTTGAGTGCTTAGTTGCAGGTGGGTGTGGTGCCTGTCCAGTGTGGGGTCTGCCTGGACAGGGGGTGACTGAGCCTGACCAGTGTGGGGTTCTGCCTGGACAGGGGGTGTCTGAGCCTGACCAGTGTGGTGGTCTGCCTCGAAAGAGAGTGTCTGAGGCTGTGCAGTGTGGGTTCTGCCTGGACAGGAGGTGTCTGAACCTCACCAGTGTGGGGGGGTCTGCCTGGACAGGGGCTGTCTGAGCCTGTCCAGTTTGGGGGTCGGTCTGGACAGGAGGTGTCTGAGCCTGTCCCGTGAGGGGGTCTGCCAGGACAGGGGGTCTTGGAGCCTGTACACAGAAAGTATGTGAAGGTATATTGGAAGGCGTGTGCAAGGCGAGTGTTCCCATCATGGAATGTTGTGGGCCCTGTGCAGGTTTACCTAACCAGGGTTTGGAGGTGGGATGGAGCAAGTAGAGGTGTTGGCTCCCCTCCATGCATTGACTGTCCAGGACTTGGTATCATTTTGAGTATCCCCTCCATCACCTTCATAGCCAATGCATGGTGTCTTGCACTCTCTTCCCTCCGTATGGCCCTGATGTCATTCACCCTCTTGCCAGGATCTATCCATTCTGTGCACCTACTGTGGGAGTCTGTGCATGTCGTGAAGCAAGGCAGACATGTCAGGCGGTGTAGCCCCTATGTCACAAATATCCTGCCTCACACTGACTTCTGATAGAAAAAAATCTTCCTCTCACTCTTCAACATGTATATTTGCCAGCCCTCTCCACCTGGGGCAGCCTCAGATACAACCAGCAGGTCCACGAGCGGGGGGGTGCCAACTTGGAGGTTGTGAGGAGAAGATCTGTGCCTAGGGTCTACCTTCTCCTCTCCAGGGCTGGCATCTTCCTCAGATGTTAGAGAGAAGTATTGGATGACACTGTCAGAGTAGGAGTGTGTAGGGAAACCAACATGTGTGTACGGAATGTGAAAATGTGAGATGTGGGTTAGGGTTTGTGGGGAATGGGCAATCCTTTGGAGTGTGAGTTGAGGCACCATGCCAAACACAGCATATGTGGTCTTTGTCTTTGAGCTGCATGGGCAAAATAGAGTGGTCAGGGGATTGGCATTCACCTCACTTAAATTCTGCCCCTGTTCTCTCTCCTCCTCTACTTCTTGTTCCACCTCCTCCACCTCCTATGCTGTTCTGGCAGCTGACAAGGCAACTTGGAAGAGGGGTGGGTTCTTCAGTTGGATTTCCTGGCTCCTGTCACTGGTAGTTGCTCCATCACTCGGACTCAATTATTCACCCTCACCACCTGTGAGGCAGAGTTTGCAACAGACTAAGGCGGTCATTCTGACCGCGACGGGCGGCGGTCGCCGCCCGCCATGCGGTTACCACCGAATGGCCGCTCATTCTGGCTTTCCCGCCGGGCCGGCGGGCGACCGCCAAAGGCCGCCCGCCGGCCCAGTGGGAAAGCCCCTGCAACGAGGAAGCCGGCTCCGAATGGAGCCGGCGGAGTTGCAGGGGTGGGACGGGTGCAGTGGCCACAGTCGCGATTTTCACTGTCTGCAAAGCAGACAGTGAAAATCTGTATGGGGCCCTGTTAGGGGGCCCCTGCACTGCCCATGCCAGTGGCATGGGCAGTGCAGGGGCCCCCAGGGGCCCCACGACACCCGTTCCCGCCATCCTGGTTCTGGCGGTGAAAACTGCCAGAAACAGGCTGGCGGGAAGGGGGTCGGAATCCCCATGGCGGCGCTGCAAGCAGCGCCGCCATGGAGGATTCCCTGGGCCAGGGGAAAACCGGCGGGAAACCGCCGGTTCCCTTTTTCTGACCGCAGCTTTACCGCCGCGGTCAGAATAGCCCAGGAAGCACCGCCAGCCTGTTGGCGGTGCTTCCGCTGCCCTCCGCCCTGGCGGTCAGAGACCGTCAGGGTTGGAATGAGGGCCTAAGTATTTGGCTTACAACGTGAAGCAACACAGGTAGTGGTCAAAAACATTTTTGATTCAAAGGATGTTCCACATGTGACCTGGTTGTTGTGCCCCTACACATGATAACTCACACTGTGGCATTGAGGTGTCCAATGCAGATGTGAAATGCCTAAGCAGGCTCACCAGTTCCAACCACAGGTATGTGTGGTACTGAGATCCCCTAGATGTCAGCTTCTGGGCCAGGCTCCTTGGGTGTGTAGCAGAAGAACTGGTCTGTGATCCAGCAGCTTTGGAAAGAAGTGACACGATGGTTACCATTCTTCATTTCTTAAATATGATTATGCACACCTGACATAAGCATCACTATTCTTTTGGGTTACATTTTAAACACCAACTACAGGAGAGAAGCTACAATGGCAATATCTGCCCATACACTTCCACAAGGAATTGGTTCTTGTTCAAGGGTAGGTTATGAGTAGGTAACCACAGCATATGGTACACTTATCTGATGGACGGATGGTAGTGGGTTTGACTGCTGCAGCCAGGATGTCTGCTAAACCACGGGAAGGTGTCATCCTTATCATGTAGTCCTGGCAGCAGCTGTAACGTGTGATATGTATCCATTACTGATTGCAATGGATGTTGGTGATGATTCCACATGTGAGAGCTATGGACTAGAGTTCTACAAGTTGCACGCAGCCCCAGATCAATCAGTTTTCACACTTACAGGCAAACGTGATTGGAGGTTACTGAGAGCTAGAGGATGGAAATTACTAGGATGTCCTGTACTGGCTACCTCTGGACACACCTACATATTCATTGGCATTGTGCATCCTACGTATGATGTGGTATATGCTATTTGTAAAGGAGTCTTCCAGGACATGCAGAGCTGGTTAATCTTCGCACATCATAATTTGTCAATACATTGACAAGTACATGTTCTGTATACACAATTATCAACCAAGGTATGGGTAACATTTATTCAACCCCCACTCACACACACACAGGACAACTTTGTCATTTTGGGCTATGAGGGTAGCCATTTCTTCTGTGCACCTTCCCTTTAGCTTGTGTTTCAAATGTACGTGCACAATTTCATGGTCTATGTTACCTGACACTGAATACGATCCTGTACAGCACACATCCTGTAGTCCTCTATTCAGAGGTTCACTCATTTGTGATATTGAGGGCACAGGGAGATGAACAGTATTTAAGGAGCCCACATTTTGCTCAAGTGGAAAAGCTGGTCTGTTACCCACCTTTATTGTTTTCACAAAGTGCTTTTCAACCACTAGATGTCTAGGATTCCCCTCCTCTACACCCAACTTGCCATCCAAAACCACACTCCCAAAATGCAAGCCTCCTGATATCAGTACACCCCTCACCAACAACATTTCTTTAGCAGTTTTGTCCTGCCATCTTGTTAGCAAGTATTCATGTCATGAAATTAGGAACAGATTCAGACCAGTCTATCATGTCTATGAGGCCACAGCAGGCCACGTTGCATGGTTTGACCTGGCCTGTGTGGAGTGTATCAAGGGTGGACCAATCACTGTGTTGCCTCACTTTCCACTTGAATGACATTCCATGAACAATGGGGACACTTGTGACAGTTCCCCAGAGTGACAGAGCCATCTATACCTGGGAAGGCACAAACACCTTACACCCCACAAGGTGAGGTATTAAGAATTGTCACATGTAGACTTGCAGCACTGATCCTCTCAAAAGCAACCAACGTGAGGGCCCATGTACTGTACACATACATATTTGGTTGATAAATCATTCGCCAACATGTCATGTTGGTGTATGGTATACTGTTATAAGCCATATATGAGTAAATGGGGATGGGTGACAACAGTGACATTGGACAGACACCACATACTGCTGACATGAACACCACAGTTTAGGAGCATAAGGTTTTTGTGAAGCCATTTTTATGTATCCTTACCAGTGTCTGACATCCGCCCAGTGGGTGGTGCCTGACCAGAAGTCACACCATTACATGTTTCAGAGGTCACTGCAGGCTGTAACTTTCTTGACAACATCACAGGGGCTGTAATGATATATGTGTATTCAGTTAACATACTAGTTGACACATAATACACAAGCATACATAGTTCACTTCACATGTTTGCGACAGTTCATACATTCCATGTACATTGACTATGAATGGACTGGTAACAGTGTATGAGAGAATGCCCCCCCATCCATATTTACGTACTAGTTTGTGCTGATGATATGGATTGTTGTGCTCCACGGTGTTGTCTTCCTGATGGTGGGGGGACCTGTGTGCCAGGGTGTGGCTATTATCTGGCTGAATGTGTCAACAAAACAAAAAGGTCATCAGACATGGCCAAGATATTTGAATATTTGCAACCTGTGACATGACTACACATTTGCATCTACTTGCCAACAGCAGTGGTAAATATATGAGGGACATTTTCCCTTGCCATACACCAGTGTGAAGTAGATGAGGCAGCAGTGATGGCTCACTGTTTGGGACTGAGCTATTGTAAATTTCATTCACCAGCACAAAGGATTCTGGTGCTTGTAGTGTAATGGACTAGATGAGACACATGAGGGTCTGAGTCACTATGCAGATTGCACTTATTTGGGACACCATTCATGGCCACATTTTATGAGTATCAAATACGTTACTCATTTGGTGTAATTGTCAGAATCATTTCAAATTACCTGGCACTACATTGCGGTCATCAGTCACAGGCAGCCCATGGAGCAGCTGGGGATCTATAGTGTAGAGGACATCCCTCTCAAGTCAGGTGAGTCAGAGGCAGGTTCCAGTTTGTGCACCTGGGAGAGCACTGGCCACCTGTATCTTGGTGTACTTCTCTTTCACCCTCCTCTTCTCATCCTGCCACTTCTTCTTGATGTTATTCATGGTCCTGATGTCCTCCCCCAATGCAGTGACTGCTGTGGCCAGCTTCTGCCATAAAACAGCCTTCCGTGAGGAACAGCTACCATAGGTTTGGAGACCATGCAGTCTTGTGTAGTTCCTCACAATAAATTTCAGGATCATGGTGGTTTCCTCCTCTGTGTAGTTTGTTTTCCTCATAGTGGGCAGCATGGCTCCAGGATATGCAGCAAAGGCAGGCACAGTATGTTTCTTGGGAAACCAGAGCCTTGATTGTGTGCTGCTTGTCTCTGGTTTTTTGGATCTGGGTTTCAGGTGAGTCTGATAATGCGTAGGTGCATGTTATTACACTGGTTGTAGTCTTTATGATTTGGCCCATGTGCAGATGATCCGGCCAGAGTGCGGATAATCTGCCCCAAGTGTGGATGATCAGCCCCAAGTGGGGATGATTCACCTGAGTGCGGATGATTTGTCCCGAGTGCTGATGTAAAGATACTACTGGTAACTTACCTTTGTGAATACCTGGAGGTGATAAACTTACACGTTT
Organism: Pleurodeles waltl; assembly: GCF_031143425.1. Classification (NCBI taxonomy): domain Eukaryota; kingdom Metazoa; phylum Chordata; class Amphibia; order Caudata; family Salamandridae; genus Pleurodeles; species Pleurodeles waltl. The sequence goes on from NC_090443.1 coordinate 356,988,654, forward strand.
GGTCTAAACTTAGACCAAAAGTGAAAGTTTACCTTTGTGAATCCGTCCCTCTGTTGGCTACAATTTGAGGTCCAACATGACAACCAACACTTTCCATTACCTGCTGAACTGAATGTTAACATTGCAGCTTGACCAGTGACCAGAGCACTCTAAAGATAATTATTTGCTAAATGCATATTATTTAAAGCTTCCAGCTCTTTTTGGAAATGTTTTAAAGCTAGCCATCAAAATGCTGATCTGATGTATCTGAATGAATCTTCCAGTCCATTATGCATTTGACAAATTCAAGTTATTTGTCTGTAGATAAGTATGTGGACTTTGCCATGTTTTTATTGCCAATGGGCATTAAAATGCAGCGGCTTATTAAACAAAACTGCAGATGGAGGTGGTGAAATGCCCGTGGGTAGGGAGGGGATGGGATCAGGATTGTGATCGAAGTGGAGCACCTACCATTAAAAAAAAAAAGAAAACAGCTATCATGCAGGGACAAACAAATGCGTCAAGGGTGTGTTAGCATTTTCCCAATAGGGAAATGTCCACAAACCCTGTACATATTCATGCCTGTAACATCCACGGAACAATTACTTATTTTTAAACGTAACATAATGATCAAAAATATGCTAGTTCTCAGTGATATTTATTTAGGATAGAAATTCCAAGAATCCTGCTGGAAACACTCTCATCCACCCCACAAAATGCAGTTTTGTGCTGTATAAAATGAGCTACCTTTGGAATTTCACCCTCAATAGTCCAAGCAGGATCATATTCCAGATTTCTTGGAAATGGACATGCATGCTCTCAGGCTTTATTTTTAATATTGGATAAAGTAGACTTCTTCTCCACATGTCAGGATAAATCAATGTTCAACAGTACACATTTTAATGCTGCAATGAATAGCCCAACAGTAATGGGTGCTCTAGAGGAATGTGATTCAATAATCTTCTTACCTAAATTGAAGTCCTTGTCTTCTTGAACCAGGAAGATCTCATACAAGGCGCTTAGATAATTGTTAGGGGACAGGAACGTATAATATATAGTAGAAATATAGTCCACCCACAGCTTAAGAAAAACAAAATTGGAAGAAAAAATCAAGTTGAAAGCAATTGCAAACAGAACAGATGCCAAATTGCCGTTAATGATTTTGCATATACTTTCCACCTACTGCTTGCAGTCATCAAACTTTTCACTAGCAGTCTTTAAAGGCCTTGCAATACATAGCCCTGGAGAATGTAGAAGATCTACATGAACCACTAGTAATTAGCAAATTGTAAATATGCAATAACATTGAGAAGTGTGACTGAAAAGAGATATTATTTATATTGGCATAGCATTGAAAAATGTGAGAACAAAATGTAATACAGTGAGGTCCTTCACTCCGTACAAATATCTTACAATGTCAAAATTCAGTTCGTGAATCAAGATCCTGCTTTCATGGCACATATAACTAAAGGAAAAGTTGCATGTTGGAGATAATTATCACCGTCAGTCTGTCATGGGACACTGTAGTCTATTGATCTCTCAACAGTTTGCAACCTCACCAAAATATAATCAAACAACCATTTGTGGCAGAGTTCATTTTCCCAAGTGTGTTGCCCTAGGGTATTACTCATAAACTTCCTATGTATGGTACAAAGTAGCAAATTGTCAAATACAAAATAGAAGTCATTTTGTTTTGGGTCTGAAATTGCAAAAATGTTGCACGAGAACATTCAAAGCTGCATCCACTTCAGATCCTAGATCTATGTAATAACTATCGGGCACCGAAGTCAGACTTAGATTACCTTCAACAATCGCCAATCAGGCCTTTACTTACTATAACGATAATTCCCATACTATATTAAATCTTTGCATTTATGCTGAAAATAATAACCCTTATTGTATCCTTTGTTGTCCAGGCATGTTTTATGTAAGACTGTGCAGTAACAGCTAACAACTCAGTGTTAATCCTATGCTTAAAACCTCTGTTAAAATAACAAAAATTTGAGAAGAGAAGATTTATCTTGGCTGTGGTTCACTAGAGTGCTCCGTAAAGGGAAGCTGATCTCCACTAGGGGTGGGTGGTGAACTCCACCCCTCTCATGGAGTTTGCAGAGTTTAGCTCGTGGAGTTCAGAAAAACTCCACTGTGCGTACTTTTTTCCTCATTCGTGCTCACCTATGTTAAGAAACCTTCAGTTCGCATTGAGGAGGGTGCGGCTCGAGTAGAAAATCTACTTGAGTAGCAGAAAAGAAGCAGCACCATCTTGCCCTGCATGTGGTGCTGTTCACAGTGATTTTTCAGCATGGGACAAACACCCGACGCTAAAAATCAGAACGGGTTGACCGGTGTGACCTAACGCACTCCACCACTTGCAGAACTCCGCATAGCGCGCAGAGTTTTTTGGTCACTTCACAGACCTCCGCTTTGCAGAACTTTGCCCAGACCTAATCTCCACCTAAAACCGGGGAACTACTCAATAATAAGTGGGAGATGCCAAGGGCTGCATTTATTCACTCCATGCTTTCTTGCATGGTATTTTATCAATCCAAAGCTCTAATACTATACCTGGAATGATAAAAGGATTGTGTGTTTTTTTTCAGCTCTGAGTGGATGGTGCTTGCTTATCCTATGCTTAAGGACTTTGCTGTAAAAATGGCAAAAGACATTGTCAATTTTCTAGCATGGAATGGATGCCACTATGCTGACCCCTTACATAATCTAAAAATAAATATGTCATAAATGTGTGCATCCTGTCTGCTGCATTGATGTCTTTCTTTTTGTTGCCTAAAGGAGGACATTTCTATTTGGTGTAGACATTGGTGGCAGGAAGTTTGTGAGTGCCTGCTCCCTCCTTGGCACCTGCAAAATCCTAAATGAAGCCATCCACTGCTAACATCCAGGCTGCCTTATTGATGTGTCTTTGGCCTAACTTGTAACATCATAGGCATATCAGAAGACCAGGAGGGATTCTTAGCCTTTCCCAAGTCCTTCCTCAGGATTGGGTAGGTGGGCTAAGGGGGAAGAGGGCGGGGTTAAGCACACATTTCCCAGCCTTCAACTCCTCCTTAGTCAACCCCACATTTGCTAGGTGTTGTGCTTCTAGAGGTTAGAGACTCCTGTTGCAATAACTGTTAAATGTGGTGCTGGCAGACAATGGTCTACGCTACACTCATGGAAATATTTGTTCTTGGATATCTTTCCTTGTAAGTAATTTGTAGTTGTGAGGTTCTTTAGAGTTTTTTGCAAAAGACATTTCCTCCTGTCAGTGTGTACATATTTGCTAGTTTGGGAGCAGTATTTAGTTTTATGAAAGTACTTTGCTGTTAATTGAAAAAGTACTCTCTGGATATTGATTTATTGAGTGCTATTTGTTGAATTCCTGAGTTCTGAATTTCTCAGCTACAGCACCTCTCTGTGTAAGCCTTAAACTACAGCCAGGCCATGCAGTCAACCCCCTGCATGCAGCCAACCCCATCCCCTGTGGCCTGCCACTTTTTAAAGGTGTGGGCATGTGGCCCCTATCTCTGGGCCATATTTGGCACCAGGGACCCCATCCCCCAGGGCCCATCCTTAAATGATGCAGGCCAGTTTTGGTCCCAGAGACCCCATCTCCCAGGTCCTGGCCTTATTATGAAGGGAGGGTGCACACAGCACCCTCCTCTGGCCAATATTGACCCTGTGGACCTCATCCCAGGGCCTGCCAAGTAACTAAAGGGGTTTGGCTTTGGCCCTGGAAACACTATCTCCTGGTGCCTGGCCTTACTCTTAAAGAGGAGGGAGGTACGCAGTCCCCCGCCTGAGGCCATATTGGTACAGGGTGGAAATACACCACAGAGGGACGGGGCAGCAGCGCCACTCCCTGGACCAATATTGTCCCTGGAGGCCCCATTCCCTGGGGCCTTTGCAACATTCTAAAGGTGGAGGGGGCACACAGCCAGGAGCCAGCATTGCTCTTGCATGCATGGAGCAGCCAAAAATGTTGTTTCCTGCTTGCGGGAGCAATTTTTCCATCTGTTTCTCTGCCTGTATCACAGCAGTTGAAAAGTCCACTGCAGCGAGTGGGAGCATTTTTAATACTCCCCCCTTCTTGGAGCAGATTTACTTTTTGCTCTCACTTGGCGGGAGCTGTCAAAGCTCCCTTCAAGTATGAAGCAAAAATTATGTCCTGAGGGTGGACATAGGGAGCCGTACCTGTGGGCTGGTGGTTGCCAGTGCCATTAATGGCTCCAGGAGGGGGGCAGTGTGCCCCCTTCCGTTACCCCTGAATGGCCTTGCCCTGGGGCAGTGGTGGTCCCAGGCTCCCCTCCTTTTCATAGTCCATGATCAGGCCCTGGAAAGAGGGGCCTTCGGCCATGTTAGTGTGTGGATTGGCTGCAGGACCTGGCCAGTGGCCAGGGTCTGTAGTCAGCACCCTCATGGGCATCCAACCCTGCTCCACGCATGGGCTTTGACTGTGTGTGGTGGTGGTTGTCCCTAGGGCCTTTCTGCATCCCACTACAGACACCTAATCCCATTCCACACCAACCTTTGGCCATGAGCGGGGGTAGGTCAGTCCATTAGCACCCAACCACATGCATCAGATGGCCTTTGGCTGTGCCCAGAGAGAGGTCAGCAACAGGGTCTGACATGCGGCATGGCCCTATGGCCCACCATCCATATTACCATAAAACTAGGAGCAGGACAACCAGCCCCTCTCCAAGTGCCAATTACGGCCCCTGGAACCCCATCTCCCGGGGCAGGGCCATTTAATTAAATGGGAAGGTGTCAATTGACCCCCTCCCTGGGCAGATAACAGCCCGAGGACCCAACACCTGGGGCCTGGCTAGTTAGTAAAAAGGGAGGGGGTAGTGCTGCTGCCCTACCCTGGCCAATTTTGGTCCCGGGGAACCCATCCGCTGGGCCCCAGCCAATTAGTGCAATGGGAGGGGGGCAAGATGTGAGAAGTACTATTGGTGGAAATAAAGAGCAAAAGGGCAATTTTACACAAAATGTAATTTTGGATTTCCAAGACCTGATATTTAAATGGAATAGTGGACAGTTTTATGTCTTCAGTGAGACATACCGTTACTTGTACATCACCTCAAAAAAACACATACTTCACACAAAACTAAATCTGAAAAGACGATGAAAGTTGTGTGGGAAGAGATTTCTGCTGAAAGGTATCTATCAAAAAACTGTACATACTCAGTTTGAAGATGCTTTTGCACAGAGAAATTGGATCCTAATAATGCTGTGATCATTTGAGTTGAGCTAGTATATATTCTAAGTCAAGAGGAATCTTTGTATGGGGCTAGGCCTAGTACCAGCTCAAAACTGAGTTTTGAAGTCTTACCTGGAAATTCAATATCTTATGGAATTTGGGCCAGATAGTACAGTACTACAGTACTACACACATAGAAACAATGTGACACAAAATGTAAATGAAGGAAAATTTGCAGTGGTTAGTTACAATGGGTATTTGGTGCGACATTGCCAGGGCAATCTGATTAACCATAGCAAATTAAGTTGCCAGACTGCTGAAAAAAGAAGGTTTGTCTATTGGACACCTTTACAGCTGTTTAAACCTTGGTGTTCTGAATCAAAATTGCCAGGAGAGTTTTACTGCTACGAAGACTCTTTCAAAGTTGCAAAGAATAGTACTCAGTATTTCCTAACTACTTAAAAATGTTGAATGATGAAATTAAACAGGAAGATACAATTGCTGCTGATGTAGCTAAGAATTCACAAAGCAGCTAAAGTTCAGGTTTTCAAAGTCAGGACCCACTTGGACAGCTAACAATTGAAAATGAGACTGCTTTTGCAATGAATGAGGTGGAGACTGCATTGAAGCAAGTAAGACAGGAAAAAATTGATTTGGAAAATTTAGTTGGACTACTAAATGATAAGCAAATGGAAATATATGTGAAAGTGAAAGCCACTTTTGAGCATAGATTGCTTCATTACAACAAGCAGTGTACATGCTTAACAATCAAGCCTATACTGTTGTATGTCAGCGGGCAAGTTCGAACTGGTAAAAGTTTCTTCATCCAAGTTCTTCATGTTTTCCTACAGAAGACTACAGACTGTAATTTATCAGATTTGTTTGATAATAATTTGCCTTTGCTGGTGAGCCTTATCTATCTAGTAGTACTTCTAATTATAAAGTTCTCATTGTCAACATATGTTTCTTTTGATTACTAGAGCAAATATAGATAAAATGATTGTTGAAAAAGTTGTAGCTAGTGCAATGCACAGTGCTGCTTATTTTCAGTGATGTACTACTACTTCATATTTGGTTATTTTTTAATTTTTATACAGATGGATGGCACCGTGTATTGGAGTAATGTGGTTTAAAAAATAGTTCTTCCAGTGTTGTTCCATTAAATTACTTTGTCAGGGAATTCCAGACTACAAATAAAATAGAAATCATACACCCATCTACACAGTCAGACACATCTTTATACTCCAATGCAAACACTCATACACCCACTCAAACACCTATACAGACATTCACTTCTCACTTATCTATACAGTCAAACAAAGGCTTACTTGCAAACCCATAAAGACACTCAAACAGCCAGTCACACACTGACACACTCAAACAGTTACTAAAACACCCTTACAGGAACTCATACACCAAGTCATACACCCATCCAGCCATTCTCACACCCACTCACATATCTTCACAGACACTGACACACCAGCTCACACACTCGTACACCTTCTTACACACCCACACAGATATTTACATCCCCACTAACACCGCCATACCCTAACACAGCTACTGACACACCCACACAATGACCTAGACACCCACTTAGACACCCCTTTACACAGACACACACCACTCAGACACCCATTCACAAACTAAGACTTCCTCATAGACAAACACAGCCATTCACACATACACCCATACACACACTCAAATATCCACTCACACACCCCTTTATATACTTACAACTAACTACTCATTCACCTACAAACCCAGTTGCACATCCAGTGCCACACCTATAGAGCCACTTACTCGCCGAGTCACACACCCATTGACACACTCACACACCCATTCACTCACCCACGTGACCATTAAAACACCCACTAACATGCTCACATAGCCACTTACAAAGCCACTCATACACCTGTTTACAGTTAGACACCTACTCAGACACCCATTGACACGCTAACACACATATTCAGACATCCATTCACACACTCAGAAACCCACTCATACACCCTAACACATCTACTGAGACTCCCACAGAACCACTACTACACCTCGTCACACACCCAGAGAGCCTCTCACACAACCACTCACATATTGATTTATACATTGACACATCCACTAACACATCTAGTCACACACTAACACACTGACTAACACATCCATTTACAAACTCACACCCACTCACACTCCCATTCACACAGCCTCACACCCAGTCACACACTCAAACGTCCACTTATACATTTACAAAACCACTATTGCACCTTCTGACAGACTGCCACTGCCACTTACACACCGACTCACACACCTATTTATTTAGTTGCACATCCATTGTTAGACCCGCAAAGCTGCTCAGACAACCACTCTCACACCCTTACAAACACTCATACAACAGTCACATATGTGAACATTTAGCAGCAGGTATTCAGACACTGACAAGCAAACATACAGCATATATTTTTTCTTTCTTTAAACCAGTATAGGTGGTTCTAAAAATAACTATTTCTATGTGTTTTCTGAATTTTTTTTTTGTCTCTTTCCAAACTATAAAAAGAAAAGTCCAGAAATGCACAGATTATGCAACAATTATGTTAAACAAAAATAAAATGAAATTTTGTGTTTTTTACAACCTGCATATATGCAGGCATGGACTGTTGTTGCTGGTGCTGTACCAATATTTTTTATTAGTCCCCCTGGACCTTTCCATTCCACAAACTTTGCATTTTACCACTTTAGCAACTACCTTCTTCTCTCCAGAAAGAATGGAGAAGAATATCTAAGTGATGGACTCGTTCTTCTTTAGGAGCTCTTCTTCATCTTTTTCTGGTTCTCTCTTCTCTTCCTCCTGCTGTCTGTCTTCTCCAGATGTCATTTCAAAACAACTTTGAAAAACTACCAAGAAATAGCAACACGTTCCTACTGTGTGGGAAAAGTGTGATTTCTAAGGAAACACAACCAAAGAAGAAATAAACGTGAAGGATTTCATGTAGAAGAGGTTGGCAGGTATTTTAATCAGTCAAATTCATTTGTTATTCTGTCAGATTGGATTCTGGATCTGTTCCGCAGCCAATATCACAGTGAATCCAGAAATATGTATTAAAACATCCTTCTAAACTAGAATTATTTATTGGAATATACGTTTCTATGTAATTGTACCAAATCACTTACCTCAAACATCAATTTTATGTGTTCCACAGAGCCCAGAACAGAGAGTATGCATTGAAGGGGCTTGCTGTAGAACCATGAATACGAACTGTGTTTAAAAGAATTTAACGTCCGTAATTTAATATTTGTATGTAGATTTTTACCCAAAATATTTGTAGATTAAAATCACTAAAAACAATTTAAGGTTAAAGTAATGCCATAGTTAGGTGTGTTTTAATAATATATATTTTTATGAAAACAAATCATATATATATATATATAAATGTGTATCCTTACCATTTCATTGTAAATGCATGTGTGATAAAGACCTACGTGGTAAAGGCAATGAATGGTAAAGGTACTGCATGGAAAATGATGCATGACTCACGGGAGAGTTTGAACAACGTGACACAGAGATCGCTCACTAGTGCTGACCGGCATAACTTGGGAAAATATTCCGTTAATAACATTCAATTGCTGGTATTCAAAACGAGTGGCACAAGTAAATAGCACTCGGGAACTGAGTATCGTAATTTAGACACTCGCTCCACAGATGGAAAGAGCGATGCCAGCGTTGTCCGACAGTCCTGATGAGGCCTTGAGTTGTTAGGCCGAAACGCGTTGACATATTTTGAATGGGTCCAGGGAGTCTGAAAAAGTTAATTGATTTCCAATAAGTTGTAGAGCACTACTTACTACCTTTCTCAAAAAAAAATTGAGGTAGTATACAGCTGGGTGCAAGACCCTTGGTCACCATGTGATTTGTGATCACTACGTTTACTGTTTTGTGGTGACTATCTTATCAAATGTTGGAGTAGGGCACTTGGTTTTAGATAGTGTATGTATTGTCTGTTTCATAAGCCTGATATTTATGTATATGTGTAGATATAACTGTATATAGGATCACTTTAGTGTTAGTAGTTTATAGACAGGCATTTGTCCTTTGATTCTGTTGCTGCTGCGTATGATTAAACTAAATAAATATGGGAAATAGTTTCTCCCTTTTGAACCAAGAGTCATTATTGGTTCTTTGTAATTATTTGAATTTATCCCTTTCCTGCTAATATTTTGTGTGCGTAGTGTTAAGTTGGTATCCTAAGCAGGCAAGGGTTATAGGATACTCCCCCCTCTTCTCTGTCAGTAGCATGGAAAAGACATTGCATGGTAAATGGCATGTAAAGCTGTTTTCCGTTTATCGCATGTGAGCACTCCAAACCCACTGAAAACAATCCTGCACATATCTAACACCCCCATACTCAGGAGATCCAGAAGAACACATATATGTTAAAGCATTGGCAGCAATGTTCCTGCATAAGGAAGGCTGGAGGGAATTACAATTTTTTAGGGTACAATTGCTTAAAATATGACAAACGCAATGTTGTGACCAAGGGAGGTGTCCAACATCGAAAAGTATGTAGTTTGCATGATCAGTGCAACAGGAACACCTATTCTGCTACATTAATTGAGCTGTGCTAATATTACATAACTAATTTTGAGACGCCCTAGTAAAACACAGGCTCTGAACAGTCAGACCAAATATTCTTTGGTGAGTGTTCTTGAATTTAGCTTGCCAATTTGAGAGATGAAACTAAATATTAAGCAACATTGCTAAAAATAAGTAAAAACTTTGCATTTTTCTACATGATGTCAGAGTGTAATATGATATTGATGGGGATAGACTAGAAAGTGCTAAAACAATGTTTTTATGGGTTCACAAAATGATCAAAGAGAGGGGCCTTATCAGATAGTTTGACTCTTGTAAAAGTAGTTTTAAAACCTTTGGTAATGCAATCCGGGGTGAGGGTAGCAGCCATTAGCGACTGGACATCCTTTAGGAAATTCTTCTTGTCTGCAGGATTGTAAGGCTCTACCTGCAAAATTTATAATATCTTGATGTCAGCAGCCCCAAATAGCCAATGAGGATGACTTTTGAGAAGGAGGTAGACAATGCCTCATACCTGTGGCAAGATTTAAATAAGGGACTTGCTGTTATCCTCTGGAGAGAAGACCACTATAAATGTGATATTTTACTACTATCTTTACCATACAAAAAACCATTGTTTTACCCAAACACCAGCCAACTGCTCTGGAAAGGATGTGGTCTACTAGGTGACTTGTGTCATGTAAGGTGGCACTGTTCACACACAAAGCCCTATAGGTAGTAGATACAGGCATCAATGAGGAATGTCCTGGGCAACTCCCAACTAAATCATATGTTACTAATGGCATTAGACATAAATCCATACTCTTAAAACACCAAACAAGAACAGATATATTATTGATGTTGAATTGCTTGGGATCGATGATCTTAGCATTGTTCTTCCACTGGAAACAACAAGAAACCCCTCTGCTCCCAACTTTTGGAATGATGCTCTGAAATCAATGACCTTTCTTATTTACTTAGTAGACTACCTGAGGATGTGGATGGGCATTGTTCCAGTTCTAATAATGTTTTGGCATGGTTGACATTTGTGATGAATCATTCTTTTTAACCTACTTTCTCATTTGAATGCCAGCCGTTACTCTGTATATAACAAATTGTAATAGAAACTCCATGATAAAAAAACTGAGATATGTTTTGAACAAGCTGACACTGTTTTTGTAAGAAAGCAGGCTCTGAATTAACTCCCAGCAGTGAAAGGGTTAAACTTTGTCACAGAACTCAAAGTATTTTACAGTGGCATCTTATGAAAGTTATCAAGACTCCCTTCGAATGGCCTGTAGGATTTGGTGATTCTTGTGTATGAACTTGGGTAGGAGCTGAATAATGCTGAAGCACAGAAAATTGATGCATCAATATTTATAGGTATATAGTATGTCAAAACGGAAGAGGAACGTGACACAAGCATCTTTTACCAAATATAGCATAAATTCTCATATGTTTTAGGACCGTAATTGTAAGTCTCAGTTTTGATCATAGTTAGGAACACATTTTTACAAGGCCATCTTTCCAAGTACCATTAAACCATAGCGAATTGTATCAAATAGGACTCTTTGGTTGGACAGACAATCACAGTTGATACTTTTGCTGATCACTTCTTTATTGAACCATTTTGATAGTGTTTCGATAAAATACCAAGTCCACAATATCGTGTCAACAAAACATTGTGTCAAGAATATTGAGGACAAAAGTATTGTGAAGGTAAGATGCTATGGGAAAGTAAAGTTTTACTATACTTAACACCACCTATGTGTACCTTGACAATATATACATCTGCAAGGAATACGTTACTGCATAAGGAGGAGTGGACAAAATTGCCATGTTTTGGGGAACAATTAAAAAAAATCTGACAAAAATAATGTTCAGATCATGGGAGGTCCGGTTAGCAGTATATACTTTACCTTGTGCAAAATTAGAGACATGCCATTTTTCATATTTTCCCTATAGCCTGGGTTTCCTATCTTCCATCTAATGAACTGAGCACCAAGAACTACGATTCTGCTAATTTTACTGAGCTGTGTTAATACTACATAACTGATTGTGTGACCCTCGGAAATACAGGCTCTGAACAATCACAACAACATTTCTTTGATTTACGTTCATGCTTGTCAGTTTGAGCGATTAAACAAAAAATCAAGCAACTTTGTTGAAAATATAAAAAGTCTTCCAAATTTACTTCATAATTTAAGACTGCAATAAGATATTGATGTGAAAAATGCACCAGTACCTAGCCTGGAATGTGCTAAACAAAATAGAGAGTAAAAACATAGATGAGGAGTTAAGAGTAATACATATATACTTGAATATTTGCACTTACCTTCTCTATACTTTGATCCTCAAGATTTTTTACACAATATTCAGAACGTAAGATATTTTTGTTCTCGATATTCTGTCAGTGATCTCTTTTCATTTTGACTCTTAGGCCCATATTTATACTTTTGTAGCACTGCATTTGCGTCATTTTTTGACGCAAAAGTGGGGCAAACTTACAAAATACAATTGTATTTTGTAAGTTTGCCCCGCTTTTGCGTCAAAAAGCGGTGGAAATGCAGCGCTAAAAAAGTATAAATATGGGCCTTACTCTCTTGAATCAGCCTTACCTGATTTATCCAAAGGGGTGTCCTTTAGAGTCATCAAAGTGCAGCAATACTGGCCCCTGTATTGCTAACAACTCTTTACAGTTTCACAAGTCTTCTATTTAACCAGTCTTACTACTGACATCATAAACAAATATGTCTTTAAATTTTGGTTGTGCTAGCAGTTGGTTTTCTGCATCTGTTATCAGTCATTTTCACTTATGTGATCCATGCTCACGTTTTTAATAAAAGCTATTTAGAAAAAATCAAAGCGCCATATCATAGCACAGGGATTAAAAATAGTTCGATGTGACTTCCAGTAATGTCATTGGAGGTCAACAAAGGTGTTGACCTCTCTCATACGACGATTATTATATAGCAAATGTGCATCACTGTTAGCCCCAGTCTGTTTCACATAGAAATTGATTGGTAAAAATAATTCTGATGAGGTATCAGGAATGAAGATAGCTTGTGTGATACATGAAAAGAAAATGCATAAAAAGGGTAGGGAAAGGAAATGGAATATAGTATGAATATTTAGAAGTAGAACAATGTCAGCTACTTCAAAATCTTGGGAAAAGGCGCAAACCAATGCTTCTATACATATTTTACGTATGCAACAGTGTGGCTTATAAAACAAGTCAGCACATGCTGGATCGAGAGTTTGTAATATGCAAATTAAATCCCCCACTATGGGTCTTCGTACAGACATTATGCAAATATTCCTTTAATATCCTGTCTAGAATTAGCCAAAGCCTCTTCATCTTAAGAAGGATGTGTTGTCAGATAAGGGACATAAATATTTAATGGCGGATGTGATCACAAACTTCAAGGAGTGCGACACTTTGAAAGAAATAATGCTGGCAAAATATCCTACGATGCCAACAAACTGAGATGCACAAAGACTCGCGGGCAAATGAATGAAACTCATGCCAGTGTCTTTGAAATGCCGTAAGATACAGATGGAAATGCCGAGCACAAAACAAAGGTATGCCAAGTTCTGCGGATTCTCAGGGGAGATGGGGAGATGTCCACAATGTACAGGATAGATGCTGTTTCCCCTTTTCTTCATGTCCCTGCTTATTTCTCTTTGTCTTCTCTCTCGTTGCCTTGCACCTGCAGCATTTGTTCTGGTGGCTAACGCCAATTCCTTGAAGAAGCTGGAATCAGTGAAAACCTTTGAAGGGAAGACTGTACACATAGTGGTCAATTCCCCAAAACGGAAAGGGTAGTGGAAGGGACATCACATGCACTTTGACATTCACTTTCACTCACACACACAGTCTTACACATACACACATTCACACATATACAAATCCTTCTTACAAATACAAACACTGTATCACATATAAACACACTCACCCGCAAGAATGCACACAACGTGCATAAGAAAGCATTTTTTTCATCTTACCTCAGCTGTCATGTTCCAAAAATCTCCCCTCTATTTTCTATAACCGTAATAGTGATAATGCAATATTATACACTATTTGTATAATTAAAAACACTTGACAGAAAACAAGGAGAGTAGGGCCCCAGTCGACTCCCATAAAGACAATCTGCCTCTGTGTTGATGGCACATATTTCACCACCTCTGAGGCCAAGTGTGGCAAAGGCAGTGCCTGGGGACAAGCCAGGAGAACTCAGCAGTGACCTCTGAAGGCCTCTAAATGATGCTTCCATTTTCTTACAATAATGGCATTACTCCTAGTCCTACTCCCTCGCCTTCCTTTTAACCAATGAGGCCTCCCGCCTCCCCCCTAGACCCTCCCTTCCCCTTTCAAACCCCCCCCCCACCCTTATCCCCTCCTGTACAAAAACCAAGCCCAAGCTGCAACTCGGACAGTCCGCACCGGGAGGGTGGGAGGGAACGGAAAAGGAAGGCGAGGGAGTAGGACTAGGAGTAATGCCATTATCGTAAGAAAATGGAAGCATTACCTCCCGTCCCTCCCTCGCCTTCCTTTTAACCAATGAGACATAGCAAGAAAAACACACAGGAGACGGACATCGAGTTGCAAGACCTTTATTTAATATCCTGCACCAAGAACATCCCCAAACATTATCTCATAGAGGATAAGACTCGGTGACCCAACACCGACTCCAAACTACCCAAGTCCGACAGCCTATAATGACGCACAAACATCGAAGGAGAAGCCCAAGTGGCGGCCCTGCAAAATTCCACCACCGAATTCCCCTGAAGCTCTGCCACCGTCGCCGCCATGCCTCTGGTAGACCTCCCCTGAATCTCTAGAGGAGGAACCACCTCTTTCAAGGAATAGGCCAACAGAATTAAAGATCGAACCCACCGACTCAAGGAAGCCGAGGAAGGGTTCTCACCTTCGCGCGCCGGACCAAAATTAACAAACAGTGAATCCCCTTTACGAAAAGGAGCCACCACCCGCAGATACTCCAACAAAACCCTACGTACATCCAACGAATGCAAACGGACCTCCTCCCTTGATGAGGGATTCGGACAAAAGAAGGAAGGATGACCTCCTGCCTGGAATGGAACGAAGAATTGACTTTTGGAATAAAGGAAGGCACCGGAACCAGAACCACCCTATCGGGAAAAATCCTACAAAAAGGAAAGGAACATGCCAATGCCCCCAATTCCCCCAACCGACTAGCCGAAGTAATGGCGACCAAAAAGAACGTCTCCAAAGATAGATGTCGCAAATCACAGTCCCCCAATGGTTCAAAAGGGGCCCCCGTCAACACATCCAACACCAAGGACAGATCCCATGAAGGAAAAGAACGTACCGGGCGAGGAAATAAATTAATAAGCCCCTGAAAAAATCTAGGCATCAATCGCCCTTCATCCTGAAGATTACGCCACGGTCCTCTGAATGCCTGAATAGCCGCCCACTGTACCCGAAGAGATGCCACTGACAACCCTAAATGAGCACCGTCCTGCAGGAACTGCATCACCTCAAAGATAGAAGCGCAGGTAGGATCCAACTCACGACTTAAGCACCAAGACGAAAACACCTTCCACTGTCTACCATAAGAAAGCAAAGTTGAACGTCTCCATGAAGCCAGCAAGGTAGAACTCAAAGCCACTGAGTAGTTGAAACGGAGGGAACGCATATAAAAGGCCCTGCGGCCAAGGACATGACATCCCGTCCACCTCCCATGCTTGGGGACACCGAAACTGGGAGCAGAAGTGCTCCACTTTCGCATTCCCTACTGACGCAAAGACAACCAGCACTGGAAGACCCTAAAGCCGAACCAGATGCTGAAACAGAGACTTCCGGAGAGAGAAAAGTTGAGAGGAAGGAATCACTCTGCTCAGGAGATCCGCCCGAACATTTACCACCCCCCGAATGTACGTAGCCCTGAGAGAGGGAACCCACTCCTGAGCCCTCACAAAAATCTCCCTGCCTAGATTGAACAGAGCCCTCGATCTGGTCCCCCCTTGCCGATTGACATAAGCCAAGGCCACTAAGTTGTCTGTGCGAACCAGAACCGCCAACCCCCTCAGGGAATCCTGGAAATGGACCAGAGCCAGGAATATTGCCTGCAATTCGCGCCAATTTGATGACCGACTCGCCTCCCGAGGGGACCAAAACCCCTGAATCTGAGCTGACCCCATCCATGCCCCCCAACCGGAGAGGCTGGCATCCGTTGTCACCACCACGGGTCTCAGAGGCGATAAAGACACCCCTACTCTCAGGTGGTCTGCATCCAACCACCATTGCAACTCTCTGCGAATCAATCCGGACCCTGGAACCCTGTCCTTCAGAGAACCGGACCATGGAGCCCACCTTCTCAAGAACCATGTCATCAAGCACATGAGATGGAAACTTGTCCAAGGAACCAGAAATATCACTGACGCCAAATGACCCTGCAGACGCAACCATAGAAGAGCTCGGGGAGCAGACAGTAACAATACCTTCTTTACCAAAGCCTGGAGTACACCCAACCTTTTTTCTGACACAGTCACCAACCCTAGAAGATTCTGAAACCGAGCCCCTAGAAAAACCAGATCCTGGGACGGCACTAAGTCTGATTTCTCCCAATTGATCAAAAACCCCAGGTTTTGCAGGACCCCCAGAACTTGGGCCACCTGCCTCTGCAAAAGGTCTCGTGAATGGGCATGAATCAAAATGTCGTCTAGATAAGGATGCAGAAACACCCCTTCTGAATGAAGCAAAGCCACTAGAGGAGCCAGCACTTTTGTGAAAATCCGAGGAGAAGATTTTAGACTGAAAGGCAGAACGCAAAACTGAAAATGGTCCTGACCCACAGCAAACCTCAGGAACTTTTGAGAGGATCTTGCCACAGGCACGTGTAGGTAAGCATCCTGCAGATCCAGTGACACCAGAAAGTCCCCTTGTCTGACCAATGGAAAAATAGTCTGAATGGACAGCAAGTACAAGAAACAAGACCGAATAAATGCCCTGACCCCGTTCGTCTAGCGGAACGCGGGAAATGGCCCCTTTGACCAGTAAGTCTTGCACTCCGTTCAACAATGCTCATCTCCGTGACCCCTCTGAAGGCAGAGGTGTGGGACGTACCCCTGAATCTGGAGGAACCACAACAAAATCTATGACATAACCATTGGTCACAATGTCTATTACCCAATGATCGTTTACAATGTCCTCCCAAGCTGAAAGAAAGTGACTCAGTCTTCCCCCCAACCGGCCCTCTGCCAGGCCCACAGTGATTGTCAGGACCCCTTCTTGAAACCACCCCGGGTCGCAGGAGCAGACTTTTTAGGCGAAAACGCAGCTGAAAACGTTGTTTCCTAAATGAAAAGGATTTAGCATCCCTAGTAGGAGAAGATCTGGAATGCTTCTTCCACCCTTTACCCGAAGAAGAACCCCCTTTATAAGGTAAGGCATGCTTCCTCTCCTTAAATGCCTTGGAAAGCATGGTCGGCAATTGCTCTCCAAACAGGTTACGGCCTTCAAACGGCAGTCTCAACAAGGCCGCCATCTCCCCTGGATCAGCCTTCCAGGAACGCAACCAGAGGGACCTACGAGCCCCAATCAAAGACCCAGAAGCCAGAGCCGAAGTACGGACCACATCAGAAGACACATCAGCCAACAATCTGGCCGGCTGCTCCATACCAGCCAGGAGCTCTGAACATTCCGCCCCTTCCTGTACAGCTACCGCCAGTTTATCAAAGTCTTGAACCAATGACTGTGACGCATAAGCAGAATAAATCCCTGCCTTCAGCGCCAGATTCTCCGCAGCAAAAGCCCTCTTAAGACCCGAATCCACTTCACGGTCTGTGGCATCCGTAGGCACACAATCCTCCGGATTGACAGCCGTTTTGCCAATAAGAGTAGCCAAAATAGAGTCCAGGCGTATTGAAGGAGGCAAAACCTCCTCACCCTCAAGTAAGTAAAGTTTCTGAAGGGATCGTGGAACTTGAGCCTTCTCCACATCCTTCCACTCACGCAACACCATATCCTTCACAGGTCCCTGGAAAGGCATGGCAAACTTTGAAGGCGTCTGATATTGAGGAAATAAATGAGAATCCGAGGTTGTAGGTTGAAACACTGGGAAACCCAAATTGTCCCGAACATGTGCCATCACTTCCCACATTTCTTCTCTGGAAACATATTTCCCCCCAGATGACGTTGATGGGGCCTCATCCTCACACTCTGATGAGGATTTCCTTGCTGCTACCGATGAGTGAGCACGCTTAGGCTGAGCAGACCTGGCCACGCCAGCTTGCAGTGCCCTGGTAACAGCTACCTCCATCATATCCTGCACTTCCCCTCTAGACATGAGGGGAGCACCCCTGTCAGGTACCCGTGGGTTCTCAGGAAGAGCAATGCTATCCTCACCTCCCTCCTCCGAGGAGGAAGAAGAGACAATCCTACGACTCTTTGCTGGAGCTTTAGGCATGGTAAACCATCAAAAAACACTGACTTCCATTCCAAAAAACTGCCCTATGTAAAGGACCCCGGTCCTTAAAAAGGTCAACCTCCTTGTAACATTTCATAAAAATCACGGGCAGAACGCCCGTCCTACCTGAAAAGCAACACAAAATCGAAGTTCCCCGGTTCCTCGCGGCTCCGCGGCGCGGAAACCCGGAAACCAACGCCCCAGCCACAGAGGGCCGGCTGACCCCGTCAGCCGGCCCCCAGTACACGCCTCTCTAGCAGCCATGCTGCTCGTTCAAGACGCGACCCAGCCGTAGCACTCCTCGCGGAGCTCGGCGTCCCGAGAAGTGCCTCCTTCGACGACCTCCAGGCCCCGCCGTGCAGGTAAGAAAAGGGAAAGAGATACGTCTAGCGTGGGCTAGACAAAAGAACAGGAGGGGATAAGGGTGGGGGGGGTTTTTGAAAGGGGAAGGGAGGGTCTAGGGGGGAGGCAGGAGGCCTCATTGGTTAAAAGGAAGGCGAGGGAGGGACGGGAGGTAATGTCCATGACTGTACACTCACTATGGTATGTTCATTGAAGGCATTGCAAACAAGCATGAAAATGTTCTAACATGTAGGTGTTTTTATGACGTAAAATACACTGGCATAAAACCACATATTTCACAGGAAACTGTTAAGTGTGTACAATATTTCAAGGTTCTCTGTGATGGATATATGGATTTCATCATCATAATGACAGCGCCCGCCTAAATTTGCAGCAGCATTACCATTGTCAGAGATATGACAAATGTGCAGCATGATGTACCAAATTATGTAGCAAGGCTTTCTAAATTATGAAACAAAAAATGCGCATAAAGTGGTGCAGTCTTTGACTTAAGCTATAATAATATATATATATATATATATATATATATATATATATATATATATATATATATATATATAATATTTTTTTTTTCATCCACAATAACGGTCTTTGTGACGACGCGCTTAACGACTGGTGCCCGTGCCAGGAGGGGAGACCAACCCCTCAATAAAGATACATTTTCCAAGGAAATTGTGCACTCTTTGGGGAAAAAAAAAAAATATATATATATATATATATATATATATATATATATATTATTATTATTTTTTTCTGGCCCTGTCTATATTCCAGTGGAGTGATGTGATTCTGTGGGTCGCCATTAATCCCCAGGCCATGCAAAGCGGAGAATAGAAATATGGCTGCTTGACGAAGTATATCTTTAAAAGACAGAAATCAATGAAAAACACACTTATAAACCTGAAAAACTCCTATAATTAATTTGTCATGGTATCCTAAAGCACAATGCATACTAATGTGTTACCTACAGTATGTCCGCTCTTGCCTCTGCTACTGCGTCTATGGGGTCCCATCATATGGTTTTGACAGTCACCTCCACTGTTGTATATAGAGAATCCTGAAGGACACCTCCATGCCAGTCCCACAAAACATGTACCCACTGCAGCGGAGTCTATACCTCCATATTGTGGGTGGGCCTGGACAAAGTTTGAATTACACCTGTGTAATTCACATATTTTGGTGAATTTTGCATTATGTTTGTTACATGAAATTCTCACAATTATGCCGCGTCTTGTAATTCCATACCATTTGTAGTAAAAAATGTCCCCAGAATGTGCCATTCACTGTAAACATTTCACACACATATGCAAGGGAACAACAGAACGTGAGAGGAGTCTGTTCATGATGCTTTTTTTTTTTTGCACAAAATGCATTCCAATGTTCAAAATTTTACGCAGGACGCATTTTGTGCAAAATTGAAATGCCAAATGATAGATTACTATTTTGTGTAATTACGCATTATTTTGCCAATATTTTGCATAACAATGCAAAAGCAAATAACATGAATTCCACACGCCTCTAATTGTAAGAAGCTAGGATTACTCATAGAGGAATTTGTTTAGGCAAAGCATTCAAAAGTTCGGATACATTAGAAGGGCCAAAGGAAGATTCATTTGATCAGTTTCATCTTATTGGAACCCATCAATGACAACTCTTACTAACACAATTTGATTGAGTAATACTCAGCTACTCCTAATCTTTCCACGGATGCCTCACTTCCACTAGCCCTTTGGTTATGCAACATCACCGGACATCTCTGCTTTACTCTGTCCTTTCTCCTAAAAAACACAAAACCACATTTAATCATAATTAGCTGCGAGTGCACCAAAGTTATAAGGTGCTGAACAGTCGATCTACTCATGTACTTTTTACTGCTTTGATAATTGTTTTATAGTTGTGTGGTCTTGGGTCACTGAATGTCATGAGCAGTGGAGATCTTTAGCTGCACTTGTGTGTCATGAGTTATTGATGAATGGATATGCTGCTCTTGGTTATTATAGTTCCAATGGATTCCGTCTACAGATTGATGCTGATAGGGACAGGAACGTGCACTGGGGTACTTCACAAAAAAGTGACAGCCTGGGATCTCTTCAGGCAAGCCATATACTGCCTATGGTTCGATACAGCAGACAAGAAATAAAAAGATAATAAAATATGACTTCCCAACACAAGAGTAGAACCATGAATTGTTGCCAAGAGAATCCACACACCAGCTTGGTCTTCAGGAGCAACCTCCAGCAATAGAGAGTAAGAGAATGTGAATATTGTGTCCTGCTGGACTTCACCTCTGCCCTTCCTCTCACAGCTAGTAACCCTCTGCATCTGCTTCTGGGTTAGATCTTGTTCAAGATGAGTTTGCCTGGTTCTCTTTCTAAATCTAGTTTACTGATTTGACAACAACAGTTTTAATGGCATTCAGTTGCTGTTTAGAATGACGTACAAAGAGCTGAGAGTGCCAGTTTAACAACATGAGTGTTAGTCATTGATTGATGATTGCGCAAATAACTGAATTTGATCTTTAGTAAAACTGAGATCCTAATGGTGGACGTAATTTTGTGGTATATCCGGTTAACATACGGTTCAAGGTTCAGTGGGTCTGCTCAGTAATGGTGAAACAAGGGAAGAATTAAGGGGGGATAAGTGCTCTCACTGGATTCATATGGTGAGAACCTGTTGGCATCGTTGTAGTGCTGCAGCAAGATGTCTGAAAGGGCAGTGGTCAATGGGCTCACAGATGAAAGCATCTCTCGTAGCTCAACAAGGAGCGTGCTGCCTCGATGACAGCTTAAAAGGGATATGAACATCTGGTTGTGTGGCATGATTGCTGCAAAGATCAATTGAGACCTGTTGAGACTGGAGCTCTGAGAATGGATAGGAACAATGATGTATTTTCCTTGAAACCCTTGGGTCAAAGATCGTAGTGACCATAATGCTGTACAATTTTACTCAGGAGCTCTGCTGCTAAAAGTGCAAGGCCCCAAGTGAATAATAGAGTTGGAGGGCTGTAACCATTCCTGGGACACTCTGCCAGACTAAATGTGGTAGTGAGTATGGCTGGAGCAGGGAGGGAAGGTGTAATGATGACACATAGGTCGTCGTCAAGCTTCAAGCTTTATTGTAGAAATCATTATCTCCTTCCTTTAAGTGGATCATTTTGCATCAATGTTTTTTTTTATCATAATACTCCTTGTAAACAGATACCCTTTCATTATTCCGTCGCTCACTACTTCTGGCTTACAATCTATACTATCATTTGAAAAAGGCGTTCTTACTCTCATAAGTTCAAAAGGACTAGATCCACTGGTGACTCAAGGTGCAATTCTGAATGCCCAAATGGTGAGGGACAACTCCACCTTCCAATCTTGATTATTAATCTTTGTCAAGTTTATTGCTCTATTAAACCTCTCCACAACACCGTTTCAAGCTGGATGATATTATTTATTTTTGGCACAATTATGCTTTAAGAATTCCTCTATCACTTCCAATAAATATTGTGATCCATTATCCATAATGACACACTTAGGCACACCTTCCTTCAAAGATGTATTATCCATGAATTGTACAATAGTTCCTGCATCAGCACAATCCCCAAGTTCTTCGTCTGGCCATTTTGTGAAATGGCTCATTATCACCATTAAAACCTATGGTCTTCTCCATGTTTAATTGGACTCGCAAAGTCTATACGTATTCTCTTCCCTGGAATATCTGATGTATTGATGGGACATAATGATGGCCTAAGTGTCACCTGGCTCGTATCAGACTTTTCACATAAAGTACAATTCCTAACTTTTCTTTCTATAGCCAAATTCATACCAGGCCACCAATATAACTCCTTCAATTGATTCTTCATTTTTGTGAAGCCTAGACATTCATCATGGCACATGTCAAATAGTTTAGACCTTGATTCTTCAGGTGGTGTTATTTTACCATTCCTCATTACTTTACCATTTTCCACTGAACGTTTGTGTTTTACTTCCTAAAAACACCCTCATGTTCTCTTGTGTTTTTCTCTAGCCATCCATTTCCTATCTCATTCATAACATGTACTAAAATTAGATGCTTCTCATAAGCATTACTCCACTCTTCCAATGAAACGCTGCTTCCAACATTATCATCCACTCTTGCTACGCAGAACTGTTCACTGTCCTCTTCACATTTATTTATTTCCAGTAAAGGTCGTCTGCTTAAGAAATCAACTACTTTGTTACTAACTCCTGGCATATACTGCACCTTATACTTGAAATCAAGCAGATTTACTGACAACCTTGCCAGGTGTTGTGAGGCAGTATTTAATCCTTTTGTGGACAATACTTTGATCAGTTGCTTCTGGTCACATCTTATTGTGACTTCTGATCCCCAAATAATTGGTTGATAATGTTCAAGCCCCCAAATACAAGACAGGACCTCCCACTCAATAGCTGAACATTTCTTTTTAGCTGGTTTAAGTGAGCGTGATCCAAAGGCTACTACATAGTCTTCTCCCTTCCCATTTATTTGTGTGAGGACCACCTCAACTCTTTTTCCGCTAGCATCAGTTGTAATTATAGATTTCAAGGTAGGATCAAAACCCTGCAGTGGTATAGCTTTACAATTGTCCTGCGTTACCATGTCAAAATCCCTCTGACAGGCTAGTGCTCATTCAAATTAGTTTTTATTCTTTAAAA
The DNA here is from genome assembly GCF_031143425.1 of Pleurodeles waltl. Classification (NCBI taxonomy): domain Eukaryota; kingdom Metazoa; phylum Chordata; class Amphibia; order Caudata; family Salamandridae; genus Pleurodeles; species Pleurodeles waltl. Next base: position 357,011,874 of record NC_090443.1, read on the forward strand.
GTTGTCTGACGACTTACTTGAAAAATGTTCAACTAATTTAAAGTAAAACTCCACAAGACCTAAAAAAGGCACTCATCTCATCCTTATTACTTGGTACAGGAGCATTCCTAACAACTTCTAACAATTCTTTCTTAGGTTTAATCCCTTCCACTGGTACCTCATGCTCCAAATATGTAACACTTTGTTTGGCAAATTAGCATTTTTTTAACTCTGCGGTCAACCCTAATTCTCTTAATATATTCATAAATTTCTTTATGGTGCCATCATGTTCACTCTTTGTTAATCAGTATATCATCTTTGAAAAACATTACATATCTTACATTGTTCAATAACTTAAACATTATCTGCTGAAATATGCCAGTGACTGAGGCCAATCTGAATTGTAATAGAGCACCCAAATGGAGTTACAAAAGTTGTGAGATTTTTACACTCACAATGCAAGGGAACTTGATGATATGCCCCTGTGATGTCTATTGTGGTGAACCATTTAACCCCTTTTGTTACCAAAAACATTTCCCTTATCTTAGGCAACAGAAATTGTTCAAATATGATGTTTTCATTTAGCTCCCCTAAATCCACATCTAATCTTAATTTGCAGTTGGCCTTCCTTGCAACACAAACGGTGAAATCCATTATGAGTGTTCCACGCTTTTAATCACCCCAGCTGCACACAACCTTTCAAACTCACATTCAACTTCTTTTCTCAAGGCCAATGGAATATGTCTAACTTTAGGTAGCTTTTTATACTGCAACTGTTTTTAATAAGCTCTTATATTGACATCCTTTCAATTCTTTAAAGACACCAGAACAAACGTAAGGATAAGATTTCAAAATTCACATCTCATATGTCCTATCAGATTGAATCAATACAACTGGTTCAGGGCTGATAAGATGTAAAGTGATTCCCAAATCATCCTGGTCATGCCACCCCAAAACACACAGCCCTGCTACTGATATGTATGGTTTGCACATTGCTTCCTGGTCCTTAAATTGGAAACGCAATTCCCTTACACTAACCATTTTAGTGGCCTCCCCAGTGAAGGGTTTGGGTGTTATACTAGTTGGATTCAAGATGTTCCCAAGAACTGGAGCAAATGTTTCCTCCCACACATCTTTGTTTACTATGGTATATGGTGACCCAGAGTCAGCCACAATGCATATCACCACTCCCCCAATTGAAGTTTCACACTGTGTTTTTTTTCCTTTGCGCACCCACGCACAATATGTCCTCATCCTTACTTAATGCACACATATTTATATCCTCTTTCTGTTCATCATTTGAATCTCTGGCTGAACTAGGCATGAGCATCTTTACCATTTTTCGTTTTTAAAGTCTACATACTTTCAAAAAATGACTCATGACACCACAAACCAAACACTTCTGATTTCTTGTTGGTCCCGTTTGTCATTTGCAAAGTATCCACTGTAACCACATATGTAACACTTCACTTTTAGTGTATTCAGATCTAATCTATCTTTGTCTTTTTCCTTAACATATGTTTTACCACTTGTGCTCTGTGCACCTTTGTTAGTCTTACTAATGTTGACTTTGCCTACTACACTTTTATCTCAGACATTACTGCTCTGGCACACCTTATGGTTAATTCTGCTCTTTTTGCGATCTTAATCACCTCCAGGAACGTTGCTTTTTCTACAGCCCACATATGTTTCTAAATAAATGGATTTGTTATATGCAATACTATTGGGTCCCTAATAAATTCATCGTGGAAATTAGCAAATTGACATGTTAAAATTGAATTCTGAAGAGCTGCCGCACAGTCTTCTACCAGTTCATCTTTTACTTGATTTCTGCTAAAACAAAATTTAACCTATCCACAGCCACACTGTTAGACCTAACAGCCTTAGGGTGGTCATCCCCCAACCTCTTGTCTGCCTCCCTTCACTTTTCTGGCACTGTTTTTGCTGGTTTTAGGACTCTGCACATTTTACCACTGCTAACCAGTGCTAAGGTGCATATGCTCTCTCCCTTAAACATGGTAACATTGTTTCATTCCCAATTGCCAGATTTGATTTACTTGTAAGTCCCTAGTAAAGTGCACCACATGTGCCCAGGGCCTGTAAATTGAATGCTACTAGTGGGCCTGGAGGACTGATTGTGCCACCCACATAGGTAGCCTCTTAACCATGTCTCAGGCCTGCAATTGCAAGGCCTGTGTGTGCAGTTTCGCAGCCACTTTGACCTGCCATTTTAAAGAACTTGTCAAGCCTTAAACTCCCCTTTTTCTACATACACGCCACCCCTAAGGTAGGCCCTAGGCAACCTATAGGGCAGGGTGCTATGTAAGTAAAAGGCAGGACAAGTACATGTGTGTTTTGTATGTCCTAGTAGTGGAAAACTCCTAAGTTCGTTTTCCACTACAGTATGGCTTGCTCCTTTCACAGGACAGCATTAGGACTACCCTCATATACTGTTTGAGTGGTAGGTTCTGATCAGAAAGGGGTAACCAGGTCTTGTTTAGTATGGCCAGAATCGTAATAGAAAATCCTGCTTTCATCTGCATACTGAATGGGTCTTCCTGGGCTGTAAGGATGGAGGGCCTGACACTTACATTTCAAATGGTAGTAGCCTGCCTCACACAATGGACTGCCAAACCCGCTACTGGGACCCTGGCAGACAGACCTGTACTGAAAGGAGAATGTGTGCACTTCAAAACCACTCTTTGAAGTCTCCCCCACTTCAAAGGCATTTTTGGGTATTTAAACTGGGTCTCTGACCCCACCAAATCAGGCACTTCTGGATCTGAACCTGCAACCTGTCAAGAGGAACTACCTGGCTGCCCAAAGGACTCATCTGGACTACTTTGCTGAGAAGAACTGATGCCCTACAGTAGCCCTGCTGCCTTGCTGACCTCTGACTTTGCTGAGAAGTGCTCTCCAAGGGCTTGGCTTGAGCTTGCCTCATGTTTTCTGAAGACTAGGGGCCAAAAAGACTTCATCTCTTCAGGAAACTCCTTGTGCACTGAAAATCGATGCACAGCCTGCTGGAAACGAAGCACAGCCAGCCTTGCGGCTGAGAAATCTCCATACAGCCAAACCAGAACGACGCAGCCCAACTTCCTGAGTGAAAAATCAATGCAGCGCCTGCCTTGTGACTGAAAATTTGATGCACAGCCCTACCGGATCAACACACAGCCAAACCAGAACGACGCAGCCAATATCCCGAGTGGAAAATCAATGCAGCACCTGGTGTGCAACAGAAAATGTAATGCATCGCCCTACTGGATTGACGCAATGCCTGTGACTTCTTCCAGTGCGCCCAGGATTTCCCCGCATCCTCCTTGGGCATCAAAAAGATTTCTGCATCGCAGTGAGGAACCAAGACTGCGCCGAAAAACGATGCAGCCCCCTTGCAGCATGGAAAGAAATGGCCAACGTCTGTGCCACGTCGAAAAATCTGACACACACCTTATTTTTCCATTCATCTCCTCCACTACGGTCTCCCTGCATGTTATGTTTGACACAAACCAGGTACTTTGTGTGATCAAGAGACAATTGTTGATTTATAAGATTTAAGACTATATTTAAACTTTCAAAAGTGATATTTTAACTTGTGCCTATTGGATCTTTATCGTTTTGACCTAATTTTATTCAGACAAATATCAACTATTTTTCTAAACCTGTGTGGTGTTTTCACTGTGTTACTGTATGATTTATTGCACAAATACTTTACACATTGCTTTCTAAGTTAGGCTTGACTGCTCAGTGCCAAGCTACCAGAGGGTGGATTGTGTGTGACTTACCCTGACTAGACTTGTGGTCCCTACATGGACAAGGGAGTTTACCTTTGCCAACTAGAGACCCCATTTCTAACGAACACAAACTACAGGATTAAATTAAGTATCTAAGTCTGCCAATGTGTTTGTGTATATATCTCCTTGGCCATGCAATCTGGGTTTCTTTTGTATGCGGTTCTAAACTTTCAAATCCCCAGGCCCTAAACATTGCAGGAGTATTTTCTTCTTCTTTTCAGGTGTGAAATCCTCCTCTTCTGAAGGAGATTTATAGTTATCAAAATACTCATTTGATTCATTCCATGTAAACAATGGCTCACTTGTTGAAATTAAAATGTTTGCGGTGGTGGCAAGTTCCACACATTACCAGACACCGTGATAGTTCCCTCAAATAACTTTATTCACAGTTCAATGCACTTTCTGTTTTTATATTATGTATATATATATATATATGTGCATATATATATACATATATATATATATATATATATATATATATATATATATATATATATATATATATATATATACATGTGCATATATTTAAAAAAAAAAAAAATATATATATATATATATATATATGACAGTAACAGTACCTCTAAGAACTTCCAATTCTACTAATCAGTCACTGTAAAATTACAAGCAGCGCATGTCACTATCGAACATGTAGCATGTTCGGTCAAATGCACTGAATGTCGTGCACTGTTTAATACTCTGAGTAATTGATACACAAGATGACCGTATGTATTTGTCTCTCGTACTCCTTTGACATTTCCTTTGTCCTTGTGTATGTGTTCCAGTGGTTTCCTGAGCAATGAACACGCCCCAATGATCCTCCAATCTGCTTCTTTCAAAAAAGTTCATCACCAAGATCCTGACATATGGGTTCAGTGTGCGAGGATGGACAATTTTCTAGCTATCGCGTTTAGAATTTTCAATTCTATTAAGGACACGGAGCGAGGATTATGCCTCTCTTTCTATGCTTTAATAACTTCAGCAGCCAATAAAAATACTTTTCACAAAAAACTACAAATCCCATGAACCCACCATAACACCTGGATAACCATAGAGTCCAGCCCCATAAAACCTTCCTGACACAAAGTCTCTTCTTCTTTCTTTGCACATAGACATTGCTGCCACACTAATGCCAAAGAGTCACAAATAAACCTGGAGTCCAGAAAAAGGAAAAACAACGAACTTATGAACCAGAATTACAAACATCCCATCAACAACGTGGAAGGAGAAGAAGAATCCCCAGAAGAGATCCAGGCGATGGAATCCAAATCATTTATCCTCCTGACCTAGGACAAAGAAAATAACGAGCCATAAACACTGTCTTACATATAATAAAGCAGATACAAAATCAAACACTTTCTTTTTTTTATGTACACAATACAATATCAGGGTGGGAATTATTATATATATTTTTTTATCACATCAATCATTATGTAAACAAAATATATATTAGGAAAAATGAAAAGCGAGTAATAATGTTTCAAATAATAATCAATGGTGGGATAATCTTCGCCTCCGTGTCCTGAATAGAATTGAAAATTCTAAACGCAATAGCTAGAAAAAGTTTCATTCGATGTCAGGACCGGAGGCTCTGATTATGCTAGTTTAAAGTCCTGCCATTACTACTTACAACACATCCAAAATAGGTTTATAATAGAACCTTTTAAACGTGGAATCAGAAGACCAATCTGCTGCATTCAAAATATCTTCTAAACGAGAACCAAGAGCAAAAGACTTTGATGCCATAGCACCCCTCACTGAATGCACTCCAAATTTGGAAGTATCAATGCCCGCTTCAGACAAAATCCATTTCACCCATTTGGCAAGAGTAGCCGAGGACTAATGTTTTTTGGAGCGAAATAAGCAGCAGGCCAAACATATCAGACCGATACTCAGAAGTACTTACCTCATAATCTTTCAGGCATTGAACAGCTCAAAGTTTGTTATTATCTGGAAGTGCTGGGTAGGATACCAACCTGGTGTTGCACTTAGTTCTCCTACATATGACAAATGAAACACCTTCAGGAGAGAAATGTCTACCTGTTAAATCTAAAGCTTTAACATCAGAAACACGTTTAAAAGAAATGAGGCAATGCAGGATAGTAAGCTTGGCAGAAAGTTGTTTCCTGGAGAGGTATTTATTGGAAGGCCAGAAATCTAAAAACCGTAGAACAATGTTAACATCCCAAAGCTCTGAGTATTTGGGTAGAGGGGGTTTTAACATCCTAATGCCCGAAGCAGTTTACAAACAACAGGTAACTGACCAACAGATCTACCGTCAATAAAGACATGGCTGGCAGAAATGACTGAGTGAAAATTGTTGGTAGAATTATAAGCCATCCCAGAGGCGGCTAAAGAGGCCAGAAAATTCAAGATCAGAGCGCAATCCGCATTAAAGGGATCTGAATCTCCTGAAGGGTACCAACTGCACCAGTATCTCCAAGCTGAGGCATAACGTTTATGTGTGATGGGGGCCCAGGATTGATTGATGAATTCCTGAACTTCGTTCGAAAGGCCTGGGAGACTCCAGTTTTGCCTGAAAGATGCCAAGATAGAAGAGACAGTTGACCTGACAGGATCAAAGGATGAGGAGACCCCACCAGATCCAGATGGAGGTTCCAACGCCAGGGAAAGAGACTGGTGGGGGCACAGGCTAGTTCCATAATGATGGGAAACCGAGGTTGAGCTCTCCAATATGGGGAGATCAAACCCTTATCCACTTCCTGTCTCTGAAGATGAGCTAGGACCCTGGGGATCATTAAGAATGGAGGGAATACATCAGAGAGGAAAGGAGTCCAATCTTGGAGGAAAGCATCCGTTGCCCTCACTCCCAGATCCGGGCGCCAACTGAAGTACGTCGGAAGTTGAGAGTTCAGATGAGAAGCAAAATGGTCAATTGTGCACGGACCCCACATCCGCATAACAGTCCTGAAAACTCGTGGATGCAATCTTCAATCGTTAGAATCATCTGTCAAATGACAGGAGTGCCAATCCGCAATCACATTCCGTTCACCTGGTAGGTACTCCGCTGTCACCGAAATGTGATTCTGAAGACAATGATGCCAAAAGTTTTTTGCAATCTCCGTCAGTAAAGGTGAATGGGTTCCCCCTAGCTTGTTCACGTACTGAACCGCTGAAACATTGTCCATCCTGAGAAGAATGCAACATTTCGCCTTGCCCACATTCTTGCTGCGAATTGCAAAGGTGCCCGCTAAGAGCTCTAGGCAATTGATATGCAGAGAAAGTTCCTGCTGGGACCAGCGACCCCATGGAGATTTGGCCGCAACGAGCCCCCCAACCCCATAGACTGGCATCCGCTTCTATGATCAGGTCTGGGGAGCAGAGAAAAATGGCTCTTCCATTCCATGCCTCCATGTGAGATAACCCCCAAGAGATTTCCATCTTTGCCTCCTCCGAAAGGGGAACTGACTGGGTCTAAGAAAAGCCCTTGTTCTGGTGCATGATCTTGAGGCATTGAAGGGACCTGTAATGCAGGAGGCCCGGAAAGATCGCTTGAATAGAAGAGGCTAGCAGTCCCACCAGACGTGCTAAGGACCTCAAGGACACAATTGTCTTGGACAAGGCTAGTCTCAATTCTCTCTTGATGTTCCTCACTTTCGTTGGAGGAAGAATCAATTGAGCTGAAGGCGAGTCCACCAAAAAACCTAGGAATTCTATAGATTGAGAAGGAGTTAGAATGAATTTTTGGACGTTGATGACAAAACCTAATTCTTGAAGGAGAGAGATCGCCCATTCCAAGTGGATCATAACTGTCTGGGGAGATTGGGACATAATTATTATGTCATCCAGATAAAGGATCAGGCGAACGTCCCTGGTTTTCAGACATTCCACCACCGGCCTCATCAGCTCCGTGAAACACCATGGAGCCTATGACAGGCCGAAGGGAAGAACCTTGAATTCGTAGATCTTCCCCTCCCAATGAAACTGGAGGAAACGTCTGTGGGGAGGGATAGATAAGCATCTTTCAGGTCTAGTCAGACCATCCAATCTCCAGTCCGGAGAATGTCTTGAAATAAATGGATGCCCTCCATTTTGAAATGTCGATACAGGATCCACTGATTGAATTCCTTTAGATTGAGGACCAATCTTGAGCTGCCACCCTTCTTGTCTACCAGAAAAATTGGGTTCGCGAAACCTCGGGATGCAACTCCGTTTCCTCTATCGCATCTTTGGATAGGAGGGCAAGAATCTCTTTTTGAACGATAATCTGATCTGAGTGGGAAAAATACTGAGTGTTGGGGAAAGGAAGTTGAAGAGGAGACTGAAAGAATTCTATCTTGAATCCTCAAACGGATTCTAGCACCCACGGGTGGTTTGAAAGTTTTTCCAATTGTGATAGAAAAATTTAGTGCACCTGCAGAGGAGGAATCCTGGATGGCGGCAGCTGTGCCCCTGAACCTCCCTGTACGAAAGCGGCCCCTGAAGGAACGTCTGGAAGGGTAGAAGGAGGAAGCTTGGTCTTGATAGCCACCTCTACCCGTGTGACCCTGGAAGCTGTCTCTGGTTGGACTCTGATTTCCGCAGCCTAACGGTCGCCCCCTGAAGTGTTTGGCCCAGGAAAAAAGAGGTCACAGGGCTCTTTTGATTGAAACTTGAGCCTTATCCAGACTAGAAAAGGTGGAAACGGATATGATAGTTCTTTGAGAAAGGGGGCTCCAAATAAAAGGCCTTGGGCTGCCAGACCCGCTTCTGAGGAAGCAAGATCAGCCAGTTTAGGGTCCAGTTTTATAAGGATAGAACGACGGCGTTCATTGGAAATGGCACAGTTAGTATTGCCCAGCAGACATATAGCACGTTGAGACCAGCCAATAAGAGTTTCCGTATCTATAGGAGTGTTGGATTCTTTTGCATGATATGCTAGTTCCAGGATCTTAGTCAAAGGACCTGACAAGTTCAAGAGCTTGTCCTGACAGGATTTTCAAGCTCTATCGATACCCTTCTTAGGGTCCTTAGTATATATTTTTAAGGTAAGTAACCATGGATGGGTCTATTTCGGGAGTCTCAGCCACCTTGTCGGGGAGATCAGGTCTGGGACATTCAGAGCATAAGCGTGCACGCACCTCCTTATTGAACTCCTGTCTAATGTGGTCTTTCACATAGTCAGTGACTTTAGGAGGAGGAATCCAAGCCGTAGATCTGGGGTGTATAATCTCACCCGGTTCAAAAGTCAAAAGTTTTACCTGCTTAGTGTTGGGGGTATGATGAGTTTTCACCTTACGCTTGCATTGTGGGCGCAAATCAGCTTTAGACGAACCCTGAGAAGAGAAAGCGTTGAAATCATCTGATAACTCCTCTGCGCGGGGCTCAGCAGGCATACTGTATGGACGCTTGTTAGCCAAAGAAGCCGCAAGTTTCTCGAAGGGTTCAGTGTGAAATTCCTTAGATGGCAAATTCGTGGACCCTTCACTTAAGCCCCCGCTGGGGGGAAGCCAGCCTTGTTTTTTAGCAAACCCGTAAAGTTGAAGCTTTAACGGGGTAATAGCTTTAGTCAATGCATTATAAACAGTTTGGTGCATGCCTGCTTCCAATGCCTGCACAAGATCCTGTTCGAGTGAACCGCTGTGAGTTTCCTCAAAATAATAATTCTCATCCCCCTCTTGATATTCTTCATACATAGTTGGTGAATGATGAAATCAACCCAGAGTAAATGGAAATATATATATATATATATATATATGTATATATATATATATATATATATATATATATATATATATATATATGTAAATATATATAATGATGATGAACACTGTGACCAAGGGGGAGGTTAAAAGGGGGAGCTGTTAATTCTGACCTCACTCAAGTGTAAAAAAATCGAAGCAGAGCGTGGAGGGAGCACTTGACCAGCTCTAGGCAAAGCCTTGTTAAGATTTTACAACCCTGGTAATCTGATTGTCAGGGCGTTCAAGGGAGCACAGGGGTTATGAGGCCCCGTAATTATAAAACAGTTTCCAGGTGCTTAGAGGGCACAAGGGCAAAACGTGGAAAAGACGCGCTAAACAAAGCCAGGATGCGCAAGCCGGGAAAATCCCTTAATGAAAGGGAACACGTTCGACGGCTCGCGCGCACCCAAGGCACATCATAAACATAAAAATCAGACTGTGCGGCGAGGCCACGCAGTCCAAGCTCGCAGTGACAGCTCCCACTCCACAATGACACGAGCAGCAAGCCGCCTGGCACGTCTAAAACCTAGAAAAAGACTAAAGTAAAACACTTAAATACAACAACAATAGAACAACAAGGAAATAAACAGCGCGTGAACAGCAAGCAAGGTAAGACAACACTTTAAACAACAATGAAAATTGCTGATCACGCTAAAGAGGTATAACACGACTTAACAGGCTGTGGAGCAGCAAAGAAAGAGGAAGAGACTTTGGGGGTCATGACCGCCAGGGTCGGGGACCGCGGATGCACCGCCAACAGGCTGGCGGTGCATCCATGGGCATTCTGACCGCGGCGGTACAGCCGCGGTCAGAAACGGGAAACCGGCGGTGTCCCGCCGGTTTCCCGCTGCCCTGGGGAATCCTCCACGGCGGCGCTGCTTGCAGTGCCGCCATGGGGATTCCGACCCCCTTACCGCCATCCTGTTCCTGGCGGTAACGGGTGTCTTGGGGCCCCTGGGGGCCCCTGCAGTGCCCATGCCAATGGCATGCCAATGGCATGGGCACTAAGATTTTCAGTGACTGCCAAGGAGACACTGAAAATCGCGATGGGTGCCACTGCACCCGTCTCACGCCTTCAACTCCGCCGGCTCCATTCGGAGCCGGCTTCCTCGTTGAAGGCACTTTCCCGCTGGGCTGTCGGGCGGCCTTCTGGCGGTCGCCCGCCAGCCCAGTGGGAAAGCCAGAATGGCCGCCGCGGTCATTTGACCGCAGTGCGGTCATTCGACGGCTCCCGCCGGCCCTGCGGTTACCGCGGCCGGCGGGAGTCAGAATGACCCCCTTTGTGTCAGGAAGGTTTTATAGTGCTGGACTCTATGGTTCTTCAGTTGTTATGGTGGGTTCATGGGATTTGTAGTTTTTTGTGAAAAGTCTTTCATATTGGCTGCTGAAGTTATTAAAGCATAGAAAGAGAAGCATAATCAGAGCCTCCGGCCCTGACATAGAATGATAGCACTGTGCACAAGGATGTCTTGACGCTTGAGTCTGTTTCACTCAAGACTTAAACAGCTCAATTTTAAACTTTGGAAATAACGTTACGTATTGCTCATAAGCATGCCTCAAATGATAACAGAGTCCAACACTGGCTTTGTATATGCATGCCTTACCTGTGAGCGGGATGATTGAAGAACTCATTGTGGTGCGAGTCTCCCATTGTGCGCTCTTCTCCATTTTAATGTCCATGTTTTACTGTGGTGCAATTCTCCAGTGCATTTATCGGCAGCACTGAAGCGTTGGTCTCTCTGCATCTGTTCCCTGGTGAGGTCGATGGAAGAAGTTGCTGACACGTCACTGAGAGGGAATGTCCTGGATAAAAAGAGCTAGAGCGCTGACCTTTATGTTGCAGTGACACACACACACACACTTATGTTAAAGAAGTGTGTCTTTGTCATCTTTATGCAGTGACACACACAATTGGATGCATATCCCTTACTAATTTATTGCAGTGAAGAAGCATGTCCTGATGAAGGCATTGATTATTGTTGACAGTGACACACACACTTATATTAAAGAAGAGTGTCTTTGTCACCTTTATGCAGTCACACGCACACTTAAAAGTGGGTACCCTACTAATTTACAAAAGTGACGCACACACTTGATGGGTGCATTATTTGTTACTGACAGTGACACGCACACTTAAAATCCAAAGGTGTGTCACAGTTAATATAAGTGCACTGATAAACACAATTATATCAGTGATGTACTGAAAGTGACAAGCACACCTAAAATCCAAAGGAGTGCCACAGTTAATATGCGTGCAGTGACAGACACAATTAGATACCAGATGTGTGTTTTTGCCAACCTTATACAGTGACATTTTCACTGAAATTAAGCCTAACAAATCTGAATGTTCTAAAGGGTGTTACAAAGGCAGTGTAATCTCATGAGGTTTCCTTCAACCCAATTTGATGGTAAACTGAAATAAGATCTATAGTATTAAACACTTTTGCCCCTCCAAGCAACAATAAAAATTCAATAATAATTGGAAGATGATACCTGTCGACAGTAACATTTTTATTAAGATATCTAAGTCCACACATAAATGTAGACTTCCGTTAGATTTCTTAGCTGCCACTACTGGTGCCAGCCATTCTGTCTCCTCAGCCTCTTCTATTATCCGATTGCTTTTCAATTTCTCAACCTCATCCTGCATCTCCTCTTTGATAGCTATGGGTGCATTCCTAATCTTGCAATGTACTGGTTTGGCACCTGGAACTAAGTGTAATTCATGTTTATAGTTTTTTAAACAACCCATCTCCTTTCTAAAAATGTTAGGAAAATAATTTTTTATTTCTTTCAAAAAATTGCCATCAGACAATGTATCCACACAAAATAAATTGACCTTCCCTGTTAGAAAAATTGGTGGATACTTGTTGGGATCTAACATTACACCCAGGTCACTTTGATGTATCCAGTTAATGATACTGCCCCCTTACTTTCATACATATAGCTTCCCTGACCCCGAACATTGCTTGTATTCAATTAAACCTATGAAATAACTATGTAACTGTATGGGTTCACCACCATATGCACAGAATTTGATATCAGGTTTAAATAGAGTGACCTTATCTTCCAATTTATTGTGATTCAACGTATTTTAAATTATGGTGATTTTCGTTCACGAGTCAAACAAGATGTGGGTGGTCTCTCCTTCAACTAAGTTAGTGTCCACAGGGCTGGATCTAATTTTGCCTTCATCATCTATCTGTAAGACAACTTGTCCACACTCAAAATCAGTGCTGTCACTCTCCTGATCATCATCCACCTATACCCTCCTGACATTTGGGCCCCTATTTATACTTTTTTAGCGCCACATTTGCGCCACCTTTTGATGCAAAAGCAACACAAACTTACAAAATCCAATTGTATTTTGCAAGTTTGCGCCACTTTTGCGTCAAAAAATGACGCAAAAAGCGGAGCTAAAAAAGTATAAATATGGGCGTTGATTTGATGCCGTTCTTCTTGCACAACACAGCGAAATGTCCTTTTTTCTTGCACTTAACACAAGTGGCTTTCAAAGCAGGACTCAATTTATCAATAGCGAGGTGACCAGTCTTATCACATCTGTAACACCTGCGCACTATAACTTTACTCTTCACACTTCCATCTTCATTCTTAATATTAACTTTCCTGAACTTCTCCTTCACCACATGCACACTCTGTTACTTCTCTTTCTCTTTTTTAATTACTTCAACACATTTCATAGAATGTTCTATTCTCTTAGCAACTAGCAGAACTTCCTCAAGAGTAGGTTCATCTCTCGACCACAACTCCTCCCTTACTTTTTCTATATTGCATCCTAACATGAACTGATTACGTAAAAGTTCAACTAATATCCCATGAAATTTATATGAGGAGGCAAGTCTTCTTAACTCAGTTACATAGCATTCCACTGACTCTCCCTCCTTTTGAATCCTTCTAGCAAAGTGATATCATTCTAATATGGTGCTCACTTTTGGTAGAAAATGTCAAGTTTCTTAATACATATCGCATACTCATGTAAATCATCTGATTCAAAATCAGGAATTTCTGGAAGGTGATCAAATTTTTCCTGGCCCGTTGGACCTAGACAATGAAGGAGAGATGTTTTCCTTTCTGCACTTGTCCTACACACCTTAGCTTATCTTTCAAATGCATTCTTCTACTTTTGCTATTCATGGGTCCTTGTACTGGTGAGAAAGAAGGGTAAGGCATTAACATTCTACATGTATGTGTTTAATGCAACACACACCAAACTGCTAATTAAGCTGTCAGTCAGTAAAGATTGACCCAGACACAAGGTTTATAACAAAAATGCACCAAACCTAGGAAAATGTCCCGATCATTGCATGATCTACCCCATAAAGTGCCCAAATATCACAGGAATTAATACAAAATCCACACATCACAAAACAAACTTCACTAGTCTCACCAATTTCTGGAGGGGTAAGTAAGCAGTTGCTCTGCAGCTGACAAGCTGTGACTACTGAATGTCTCAGAAAGTTTTTTCCAAGTGCTTTGAGATCTTCCTCATTATGATGACTACACTAGTGAAGTACTCTGCAATAGATTCACCATACATAAAAGGATGTTAACTTAAATGGTCTCTTTATTCTTAAGGGAAGATGTCATTCATCTGTCTCACAGCTTTCTTTCAACAACTGTCACTCTCCCCACAACCCGCAATGCAGTCTATCCTCCAGTATGATATTTCAGCATACTACAGACAATAAATTCCTTTGAGACATATTTGTATTATATCAAGATCACTAATATGATCATTTGACTTGGTGGATACCACTGCTAATTAGACTAACATGCAAAGATTTTAAATTCCACACTGAATGTAGGTGTGACCAGGGGATCTTTCTCCTTCTGTATCTATTAATAGACATATAGGCTAAAGTTTCCCATCTGGCAGCCAGACTGGAGCACGATGAGAACTCTGAATGATCAATTGACCTCAAACAACTGAAGTGTGAGGCTTAGTTATTGTGTTGTGATTTGGAGAACCCTGCTGATTCTAAATCCAATGGCTGCATCCGAGAATGGAATCTGAGATGGGATGGTACAGGACTCCACCAGTGTTGTGGGAAGAGTTACACTGTTAAAGTAGACATCATCAAGTTGTTCAGTGGAATGAATTCGCACAAGAAGTGTTTCTGAGAAGGGGCAATGAGAAGACCCCACTAAGAGAGATGCAGGAATGTCATGATTTCATGGAGGCTAAAGACGAATATCACCAGAATGCTTACATTAGGGTACCACTAAAAGAGAGGAGTTTGGAGGTAATGAGTATTATTTGATCCCCTGAAAGTGCAGGGCTTCTAAGTCCTCCTCAGATCAAGCAGAAGTGACTTCCTGACTTTTGCATAAAGGACTTAAAATAGACAGCCACTGGCCCATGACATCTTGCACTTTGGAATTAAATGTGGAGACACGAGGACATGTGTGCTCTTGAAGGAAGGCACAACTGTAACTTATTTTGAAAGAACTGAGAACCCTGCAATCTGAAGGAATTGAAGGACTGTTTGTAACACAAATTTCAACTGTTTTTCAAACTTTTAACAAGTGGAGAGCATGAATTGAAGGTGTTGATGTGCCATCATTTGTCTACTTTTTCTTTTATTAAGATTATTTCTGGTTAAAAACTCACAACCATGCACATCACAAATGTCAATCATTGAAAGCTATTCGTCATTGCAGCATCCTGCCTCTTTAGGCAGTGTCTTAAAAAAAGCTTAAGAAGTCTCATAATATATGCATGTTGCATATGCATCAACAACTTTTATGATGTGTTCCCATCAACAACAATACGGTGCACCAATTGCACTTCTATATTAATCTCCAGCCGATGACTACATTCCAGATGATGATATCTGGGATGAAAACGTCAGGCCATGGGATTTCCCTCCACTTTCTATGAAGGAAGACGCATGTGCGAGTCTTCCTTGGTTCCACGTTGGTCTTCAGCCTTTCAATAAGGAAATGGGATAGCCAAATAAGGGAAAACTGGAAGAGAGGGAGAGAGAGAGAGATAAAGAGAGAGAGAGAGGGAGAGAGAGAGAGATAGAGAGAGATTGTGTGAAAAACTGATGGGTGAGAATATGGAGAGTGGGAGGAAGAGAACAGCATGGGGTTTCAAAGTATTCATCCTCAATTCGAGCTGGGAGGGGGCACTGTAGTATGCTGTGTGTTGGAGGGGAGACAATTTGTACAATAGTGTAGTTGCTGTCAGCTGGCAACAGCCAAATCACTCACTTCTCTGTCTCTAAAAGCACACAATGGAAGGGGCATAAGACAGGATCAAAGGTGTAACTTAAGCGCCTGCATCTCTTGCGGTTCTGAGTGGCCCTTACTCTGAAAGGGTCACCCCGACCCTCTAGTGAACCCCATTTAAACCATTGTCAATGAATATCTTTGATAGGTATTGTGACTCAGGGGCCCTTAATCATATTCTGCAGGGGACAACTTTTAAGCCACTGGTCATGCTGTGAGATGTGCAGATAGAAGGGAATGGGTGGGAAAGATGGATAGGGTGGAGTGAGATGATGGGAGAAAGGAACTATACCAGGAAATATCAGGGCAGGCTTGCGATATGGAAGGAGAATTTGAGAGGCGGGATTGGTGTGCTAGAAGAGGACAGGGCCTATACGTCTGGCAAATTATTTTGTTACCTCTTTCAGTGAGTGTAAAACTTTGAAGTGTTGATACATGTTGTGGCTCAGTATATTACCTCTCGTGTTTTTTCATGAGTCTTACATCTCTAAAACTGTAAACTAATGTCTAGAGGCACACAAATTAATGGAGAACTGTCTGGGTTCTCTTTACCCAGTGAGCTGACTGCACTGGCCTCTCACATTAGAATGCTACATATAGGTCCGAAATTGTGTTTTTAGATTGCATATGGTGAAAAATGACACATACATCACACAAAGTTGTCTAAGCTTTAAAAGTCCTTGCTAATCATGTAAGAGCCATGTAGGTACACAGCGATTACCCTGCCATGCTTAATGTATAAAATGTAGGATTTTGCCATTCTCTGTGTGTGACATGCTCCATATTTTGTTTTTAATATATATAGTTAAAAAACATAATATGAAAAAGGAACATTTTGCAAAATAAAGATTGTTTTTATTTCTCTGTGAGTAGTATTTGTGTACTGGGTCATACAGGAAAATGCCAGGTACAATGCAAGTAGTGTCAGCACTCTGGTCAAAATAGAATTCTGTCATGTGCAGGAACCCAAATGCACTGAAACAATGTGATATGCGGGTCTTAAGACCGCCAGACTCACAATGACGGTCGGTCTGCCACAGACAGGGCGGTCTGACCACTGCATTATGACCCTGGCTGATCCGCCACAGTCATACCGCTGACACCATAAGACTGCAGCCAGCCTGCAGCCTGGCGGTCCCGCCGGTCCCAGCTGTTGTAATCCACCAGGAGCGCTGCACAGGGGATTGCGAGTCCCCATCCACCAGCCTGGCTGAATGTGGGTGTCCGGGCCCCTGTACTGCCCATGCACTTGGCATGGGCAGGACAAGGGCCCCCATGCACAGACCCATCGTGCATTTCACTGCCTGAATTATGGGCAGTGAAATGCGCAACAGGTGCGGCTGCACCTGACGCACCTCAATATTGCCGCCGGCTCGATTACAAGCCTGCTTCAATGTTGTGGTGAGTTTGCCGCTGGGCCCACGGGTGCAAACGCTGGCGGTATGATGGCACTCACGGCGTCAGCGGTCTTTGAAGAAGACCGTTAAAGTCGTAATGAGGGACCAAATGTAGAAAAATAACAAAAGAGAATCTCTGATCACCAACATTAGGATAGGGCAGGATCTCATTGTAGGTAAAGAAATGATGTGTTCAACAAAATATTGCTAGAAAAAACTTTTCACCACAAAGCTTTGGCACTTGCATTCAAATGAGAGACTGATAAGTCACCAATTATTGCACTTGTGGCTGTAACCACTTATTTTTATAACAAAGCCTAAGCAGCTCTGATGGAATAAACCGAAGGTTTGTCTCAGAGCTGTGCTCATCACTGCTTCCCCTACTGGCAGAATGAAAACATGTGTTGCCCTAATAAATCCCGATTCTATGATTTGGCTTAGACGAGGCAAGTATCTCAAGAGTGAGCCGCTGAATCCATAATGATGTTCAGATATTTGGCCATTATTAAAGATATTGTCTAATATCCCTGTGTAACTGGGTGGTAATGTACTACATCAAAAAAGGGTTTTCTTTGGGCTCACTTATATAACATTAACTCCTTTGTGATTTTAAGTAAATCTTAACCCACAGTAGCTAAATCGGTTGGAGATATTCAATTGAAAAGCGTTACGGGACAAATGAAGCTACGAACGAAAAGTAAACTTTTGTATTATAATCAATCATAGATCAATAGCCAAATCGGTGCTACAATACTGAAAAGTGAAGCTGCACAGAGTTTATGTATGTCAAACGTGTAAATTGTGATAAAGAACAACAGAGGTGCAGCCGGTTAAAAACATTGGCTGCCAGAAATTGTATGGAAGACTATAGAAGACAATGTAAAGGTATAACCATGTTAGTGTTTCACCTAAAGACGGTGAGTTTTTTGGGATCAACGTTCAGGCCAGAGTCTATCTAAGTGGAGGTAAAAGCAAGTCTTCAGTCACTAATCAAGTTGTCACAGTCAACGTGATTTGGGTAAAAGAAACGGACCACAAGGGAGACAGTTAAAGTGCTGCAGGGAAACCAGGAAATCAGGCAATAGAGTTAAAGCCACACTGCCAAATTGCAAGACACCCGTCCTGGTCAAGGTCCAGCACTGAATTATTTTCCTGCCCGCACAGAGGGTAAGTGGAAGGACTAGCACCAGGCAGGTTAATGTGTCCTGTGTTATCCAAAGTGGAGCGAATGAATGTGAGTGGTGGCCAGGTAGGGACTGACTAACCTAGTACAATAATGTGCAAAATAACCGACAAAAAGTAGGGTGGCTGCTCTGGTTGGTAATTTAGTAAACAGTTTTTATTTATACCCCTCACCACAAAACCCCATAAGAGAGCAAATGGCAGTGAACTTTTATTGATACAATTTTTAAACCAAGGAAGCATCATCTGTTTAGTCGGTGGAGCACTTTGAAGTCTGGCACCCTACCTGTAACAAAATAAATTTTGAAAACATATTTCTGAAAGATTACTTTGTTGGAGGTAAGAAGGTATTTTATGATCTTCTGAATTAAACAGGAAAATATATTTTCAGAAGAATCCACCTCCCTCGTGAAACGTTTTGCAGTTTTTGCACTGAGCAAAAGCAGTTACAGTTGCACAACAAAGCCACTCATGTCAAGTAATGGCGCATTAGTCAGGGTAGTTGAAACCAAAAGCGATGACACCAGGTCAAGGTCATTGTCGACTGTGAGCTCAATAATCACTCCCACGTAAATGGACACTCATTCTACGCATAAGGACTAGTGTTTTACAAAGTTGATACATTGATGTTCACATTCACTCAGGTCTTAATAAAGGCTACGCACAAACGCACCCCCACCATCTCAATGTGTGCTGGTATAGCTGTCTTATCGCAGGTTATGAGATGAGGAGGCAGTGCATATAGATTATGTATCGGAGCAAGTAAATGCTACACAGTCAGATACTTTGGGGATTCAACAAACGTATACAAAGAGCAATACTTTTCGTTTTTTTTTACTACAAGAAACATTGATTCACTTTACAACAAAAGATTTGCTTGAAATTCCAAAGATTCATTCTACTAATGACTATAATTTGAAGAATGACCTCTCAAGTCTCCAGGGGCCAGATGTACCAAAGGATTTTACCCATTCTGTGTCTATGGGAAAAAGGTTTAGTACATATGGCCCTAGGATCCGTGTCCAGCCACAGGCCCCTCTCCTGATCTGGCCAAAGGGCCACTCCTGAAATAAAAATTCAGTATGCCTGGTGACTTTGGCAAAGCCAATAGTTCTGGCTTATAAATGAAAACAATTGGCAGGTAAAAATGGGTGCATTTCATGCAGAACATAAACACTCATCCCAAATGGCAGATAACAGAGGACATCAGCAGTGAAGAAAAGCAAAACAGAGAATGTGGCTTTTGATGGGGTGGCAGTCCACACAGCAAAGGGATTCACAAAACACATCCTCATTCAGGCAGATAGAAACAGACAGTAGGCAAGGGCCGCTTTAAGAATGTAGCTCACTCTGCTGGAGGTCAACCATCAGTCACTCACACACATCCAGCACACCTCAGAAGTTTCTTCAGTACGACAGGCTAATACTTCTCTTGATGACCAGACTCACTCCGACTTTTTTACTTTGACTGTTTAAGTATTTACACTTCTCTCTGTGAGTATTTTTGTTTATGTTCGCTTACTATTTTTGTGACAGATGCTTGCTTTTTTTACAAACACATAACCATTTCATCAGTCTGCCAAGGCAAGACCTGTTGGCTTTATCAATGTTGTTTTCTATGAGAGTGGCATGCATTACCCTTTGATGGCCATGTGTAGTGCTAAATGCAGTGAAGTACATTTACTACTGTTGTCATGGGTCCATTTTGCACTCTGCTTGGGCAGATACATTTTAGCTTAGCTAAGGCCCGAAGCCTGTGACCTTTTACCTACACATGTGCTCTGATTTCATTTATTCCATTTTATTCATTTTGAGTTAGCCTGCTTTTAGCTGGGATGTTTTTATTTCTAATCAGCTCTAACTCTGTGGTTCTGCAAAAGCATTATCATTATTTTGTGCAGGACATTTCACCATGTTCCCCAGTCCAAGATTGATGAATCTGAGTACATGGTAATCCAGAAAACAATTGTCGCTACAATTTTTTTAAAAACAGTTAGACACATAGGCCCATGCCCACATCAGGCCTTTTCTTAAAATGAAAATATGTTTTCTTATAAAAACACTGTGTAGACCAAGGGGCAGCAGGGAGAACATTCCAACCAGGATTATTATCCACACTGCATGCCCTTTCATTGCTGACCTTGTCCTTGTCTCTACAGACAACCCCAGAGGTGGCAAGCAACCTTAAGGTAATGGGGGCGGGTGCTCCGCTCATGGACTGAGTACAGACAGATTGGGCTATCACTGTTATGCTCTAGTTTAGGAGTTAAGGGCCAGGTAGAATTAATCTGTGTATTTCATTCCAATATGTTGGGACTGTTTATTTTCCTCTCAGTGGTCACCACCATTCTAATATTGTTATGCCTCATTGCCCTAATAATTGCAGCAGATATATTTTATCATAGATTGCAGTTTTTCAATAAATCTATTAAAAACCATCCTGCATCTCTTTCTTTGCTGGAGTGTGTGTAAGAGAGCTTTTGCTAACAAGAGAAAAGGGCAGCACTTGTCAACCACAACTTTCCCTGAGAAGTAATTGAGTTTCATGCTCAGGCTGACACAAATCACCTTTTCTTTCAGGTTTTGGTGAGGTGCTGCTAGCTAGCCAAAAGGGCTGGGCCAACAGCTTCCAAGAGAGTGTGGAACTGACTAAGTCACCCACTAAGGGTGGTGCTTCTGCCCCTAATCCAGCAGTCTCACGAAACTGTTGTGTGATGTAATTTTAGAACTGTAGTTTGTGAAGGGCAATGATCTTACCATTTTGTCAGTGGGTGTTTGTATTAGCATGTCCCTCCATAAACAACTTCTTATCCCTTAAAACACCCTCATTACCCCTCCCACTTAGTAGTAACTATTTTCCATTTCCTAGCCACTCCCTCATGTCCCTCACACATTCACACCTAAATGATAGGTTTATATTGGCTGAGCTCTTTGAATAGAAAAATAGAAAAGGTGGAGATCTCTGCATGTAGTTTAGTTGATAGCATTTTGTTATATGTGAGTAGTACTGATGTGACACTGTTTTACTTACTACAGAATGCAGTTTGTGTATGGGTCCCAGTGTCCTTAAAGACCTGGATTGGGGTGTTCATCATAGGGGGAAGTGGAAGTTGCGATGTCCCTTCTACATGGACGGAATGACCACAGGGGCCAGGGTTCCAACTGTACAGATGTTTCTCCATGGCCTGTAGGGCGAGGACATTACTCCTACTTCCAGACATAGGGAGGTAAAGGCCATTTACAGCCCCACCAGCCAGTTTGATCAATTTACAGTCTATGGGCAAAGATTTTTTTTTCTCTGTAAGGTTTTGAAAACATCTCCATTTTTGGCCTTCGAAAAGTCTGCAGTGTTTCCTGATTTAACATTGCCAGTGTGATTGGTTGTACACATTGCAAGATTATTATCACTTTAATCTAACAAAACTATAATGCAAAATGTAAACTGAATTATCGCTGTGGAAGCTAACATTTTATCACTTAAAACGCTGCAAATCTGACGATCTTCAAACATCTGACACAGTGTAAAACTTCTCAACATTTGAGAAATTGCACAATTTTAAATAGAAATTTGAGGAAGCTGTAAACAAAAAAATATTTTCATGCCACACTAATTCACCTCTATTGCAGTTGAGCATCTTATTTTCATTTTCCTGGTCAATGTAAATCTTTGGGAAAGATAACATTGCTGAGTTAAGTGCGTAAAACGCAAAGCTGCCAAAGGATAGGTTGATGAAATGGCTGTCAACAAACTTAAGTTGCTATTGTCATTATTACATACAAATCATTTCATATCCAAAGTCAATTGTATTTTCTCCCTGGCCATAGTAACCTAAATAAGTTTCTGGGAGTATTTACTCAATTATTCTTATGAGCTGTTTGTAAGGTCGCATATTAGTTAACTGTGACTGACATAACATTGATTTATTATGGATGAGTGTACATTTAATTATTGTAATGGAAAACTATTTTTACTGTGCTGTTTTTAACTGGCTATTTGTTTTTACACATTTGAGTTTCGGTGTCTTATAACAATATTGACTACATTTGGCCCACTGACAGAATATACAGAATATCGGTAACAAAAATATTGTGTGAACACAATATCATATCAAAAATATCGAGGAAGAAAATATTGAGAAGGTAAGTGCAAATGGATAAGCATAGATTAGCTAATTTTAACTCCACATCTAAGTACTTTGAAGAAATATATAACTTCAAGGTACATATTTGTGGAGTTTGTGGAATTATATACAATAAAACTTTGCTTACCCATAGAAACGCGCAATACTTTTTGTCCTGGATATTCCTGACATGATATTTGGTCCCACCATATTTATAATTCAGATATTCTGTCTAACCACTGCTGTGGCCAGAGCACTTCGAACATGGTGCGCTGAAGGAAGGTAACATTATGGGGCATATTTATACTCCGTTTGCGCCGAATTTGCGTCGTTTTTTTCGACACAAATTCGGCGCAAAACTAACGCCATATTTATACTTTGGCGTTAGACGCGTCTAGCGCCAAAGTATGAGGAAAGAGCGTCATTTTTTTGCGTGAACGCCTTCCTTGCGTTAATGAGATGCAAGGTAGGCGTTCCCGTCCAAAAAAATGACTGCGACACAAATGCGCCGTATTTATACTCCCGGGCAAAAATCACGCCCGGGAGTAGGCGGGGCAAAAAACCCCGCATTTGCGCCTCTTTTTAACGCCTGGGTCAGGGCAGGCGTTAAGGGACCTGTGGGCTCAAAATGAGCCCACAGCTGCCCTCCCATGCCCCCAGGGACCCCCCCTGCCACCCTTGCCCACCCCAGGAGGACACCCAAGGATGGAGGGACCCATCCCAGGGACATTCAGGTAAGTTCAGGTAAGTATACATTTTTACTTTTTTTATATTTTTTTTTGGCATAGGGGGGCCTGATTTGTGCCCCCCTACATGCCTCAATGCCCAATGACCATGCCCAGGGGACAAGGGCATGGCCATTGGGCAAGGGGGCATGACTCCTGTCTTTACTAAGACAGGAGTCATGTAAATGGCGTCTGGGCGTCGTTAAAAATGGCGCAAATCGGGTGGAGGCGATTTTTTAGCGTCAACCTGACTTGCACCATTTTTAAGACGCCCTAACGCCATTTTCCCCAACGCCGGCGCTGCCTGGTGTACGTGGTTTTTTTC
The DNA here is from genome assembly GCF_031143425.1 of Pleurodeles waltl. Taxonomy (NCBI): domain Eukaryota; kingdom Metazoa; phylum Chordata; class Amphibia; order Caudata; family Salamandridae; genus Pleurodeles; species Pleurodeles waltl. The sequence goes on from NC_090443.1 coordinate 357,035,330, forward strand.
CACGCACACCAGGCTGCGCCGGTCTGCTAGCGCCGGCTAACGCCATTCAATAAATACGGCGCCCGCATGGTGCTTCAGAATGGCGTTAGCCGGCGCTAAACTTTTTGACGCTAAACTGCGTTAGCGCAGTTTAGCGTCAAAAAGTATAAATACGGGCCTATGTGTTTGTGATCCGGACATATTATTGAAACCTGGCTGTGAGGGAAAAGCGTGCAAGTCACACATAGATAGAAAGCTACACTGTCACTGTGCAGTTGTTTTTTTCATATTTACTTTGCATAATTCTTACACGCAAAGCAAAGGTAAATTGTCAGTAATCTCGCAATCCATTGGTTACTTTGCTGAAGCCTCGGCTGGAGCCCAGATCTCAATGGGTCAAAGGCTAACAGCTTCTGGAGTGCACCTTTTTCTAGCGGGTTTATCCCTTAAAGTAAAATAAACATTGGCATAGCCAATTGATCTCGCCTTTGGGGCCTTATAAGTGCTTAACCATGCAGCACATGGGCACAAGGCTAAACACTTGTAAGGTCCCAAAGGCAAGCCCTATTGGATATGATGATGCTTGTTTTTTCTTCTTAAGTGTCGGCAGCTTGTTTGATTTGTGCTGTCAGAGTTATTGTTTCTCCCCTGATCTGCAAGGCTGTGTCGCCGTGTTCCCATACTCCGTCCCTGCAGCAGAGACAGGGAGGCATTAAAACTGCAGGGGGTGGTGTCACTGGGACCACGCAAGCCCTCACCTAGCTGCCCCACGTGTGCAGCATCAATTCAACTGTAACATGCTAATTCACAGTGAGGGGGTAAAAGCATGCAGATTTCTTCAAATCGTTTTTTCCTCGAATTACATGGCAGGAAGCCCGACGGCTTCACATTAACCTCATGGCCACTGCAGCTTAAATAAACAAAACGCATCCTTCCTCCAAGGAGTGGCGTGCACACACTGGTCACCCCCAACTCCCCACAAACATTGCACAGAAAAGAAATACGTCCTAAAACATCATAGTTCTTGTTGAGACCACTGATGCATTTTCAGCCATCTACATGTCTCTAAATTATAATAGGTATTTTAAAAAGTACAAATCGTCAAGTAAATGAAGTTTTTAGCACCCATTTCTAGTTCCCATGCAGATCTGGATGCGCCTCTTTGCATTACCTGCTGATGGCAGAGACATGCTGCCTCGAGCTCTATTCATCATTATCCTGGAAAAGGGAATGTTTTTCTTGGTCTTCGAGCCCTGCAACATGAGCTCGAGCATGAATGCCTTTCACAGGAAGAAGTGTGACGTAGTGTGGTGGCCAACAATTTGAGCCCTTTAACAGGAGCCGGAGAATGAATGCCTTTCGCAGGAGGAAGCGTGACATAGTGTGATGGCCAACAAAATGTGCTCTTAGTGAAAGCTCCCTGGACAGAAACTTAACATGCAAAGGAGGGACATTTAGCACAATGCACCCTAAAAGTTAAGCTTTTAAGACAAGCACATCAAAGAAGGAATGACAAGAGTAGGCGTGCTTAAAGCCCATTTACTGAACACAGCATATCTCACAGAGACAGCGCATGCGCTTCCTAGGCTCAACCTAAAAAATGAAACACAACTCAGTCATGATGCTTTGACACGTTATCTTAAATATAAACTAACTTGTCAGAAAGAAATGCTCATGTGATTTGTAAACTGCCAAACCTTCTTAAGCTAGAAAAACAATTCATGTGTAATGTTACATCATTACAATATTTTATGCACAATAACACAGAGAGGCATTTTGATCTCCCTTTAAATCAGACACAGTAATTTGATCTTTTTGAGATCAGGCCTGAACACAGACTTAGCTATCTCACTAGCATTATGTAATCAAACAAATGGTGTGTAAAAATACACACTTTTTCAACTTGTATTCACATTTTGCACATCATCTAAATATAAAATTACTAGTTCCAGACTGGTGGGCAAAACCATTAATTAATGCATTTTTCTTTCCATTCTGTATCCATATGTTTTTGTTGGTCATCCCTGTTTGTTTTTATTACATTTTTGGCTCACAGCAATTCAATGCCAATAGTATATTTATGCGAGTAAGAATCATAGTTTCCTGTGATCTGCGTGGACACTAAAAAGGGTTTCTGTATTGAATGCAATTGTTTAATGTTAACTGTAAAAATTTAATTGCAAGCATTTGGCTGCCACATTTCAGTGGCATGTGCTATCAATCTAAAATAAAGAATGACCATTGCAGCAGCTCGCCAAGGCAACACACAAAGGCTTTGCCAAAGATTTTGTTCACATTTTTTTTCCATTAGATCGTGCAAGGATTGTTTGTGATGCATGTTCAAGAGCGCCATGATACTCTCAGGCTGCTTGCAAGTGCTGTGAGATTTCAAGCCCACTAGCGTAGCTTCCGGCCGTGACGACACCATTATAGTGCCTCTCACAAGTGCCAGCAACTGCGGGTGCAACTCAATCAGAATCTCTAGTCGAAAAGAAGCAAAATCTACTCCAAAAGATGTTTTTTAGTGAATTTTCTGCTCCAAAGGACCGTTCACGTTGTTTTTGGTTGTGAGAAGCCTTTTTTCTCTTCCCTTTTTCTAACAAGAAAGAAGAGCCCGAGAGACCCCAACTTCCTTTTCCTGTCCAGCAGGCTCCTACCAGTGCTTTTTCCATCTCCTGTTCACTTTTCAATTGGATTTTGAGGTGGAAGGATCACTCTCTTTTGTCTGCTGAATATATACCTTTCAATGTAGGGACGTTATTTTTGTGATATCATCACACAAGCAAGTTCACAAACTATTGTATAGGTGTGTTGTTTATTTGATAGGGCATGCACTAGTATTTCTTTGTACTTTTATTTGATTTTTAAAATGAATTGTAGTGAGTGGCCTGGAGTTTCAGTAGGGGCCTAGTTATTTTTTTTGCATTTCATTTTTCAACTTTTGTAAAGGAAAAATGTTGAACAATTTAGTACCTTTTTTCCATGTTTGTCACATTTGCAACATTCACTTATTTTACTACAAGGCCTACTCTGCCAACAGGACATCCGGCTGGTAGGCCCAGTACTAGTCATCAGTGCATGAAAGAACTATTTCTGTAATAGATGTTTCTTTTGACTAAAACATCATGTAAAGCAGGGATGGCATTGGATTAAATTATCAATGTTGTTATTGTTTGTATTTCATGTTTTTTCCTGCAAAAAGTGTGCATGTGTGGCAATAATTGATGCCATAGGAGGATGTGTGTTGTAAAATCTTTAGAGCTCAGTTCATTTTTGAGTTTGGCATTGCTGAATTAATGGTCGTGTTTTCTTCTGTGTTACAATGCCTCCTTTGTCTGGCCAGTGTGTGTGTGAGTGTGTTTGCCATAGGACACCATGTGTCTTTGTTTTCATACCATGTGGCCAGGGGCCTTTTTGTGTAGTCTATGTGCATAGACCTGAACGTGTTATTTGTTCTTCATGCCTCCATGCTCGCTGTTGTTGTTTGACTATGTGACTGATTGCCATTTTGTGTAGCCAGCCAGTGTGCTTTTGCCATTGGCTTGCATGTGTTCTTTGTTCTCTATGCCTCCTTGCTTTTGTTGTCTGACCATTTGGCTGGCGGCCATTTTGTGCAGCTAGCCAGTGTGCTACTTATTTTGCCATAGGCTTGTGTTAAGATTACCTTTTCACTTCAAAGGTTCTTCATAAACCTTAATTAGATTCTTAGAATGTTTATCCAACCTCCTCAGGCAGCGAACCGATCGCAACTGAGCACATTCAAATCTCCCTTGGAAGCTTGACACTCCCTGGAATGCTGTGACCTCAAAGCGATAGTCACCGCATTCCAGCCAAGTGATCTAGTGCAAACCACACACATCTCCCTCCCTTACAATATCATATCAGAACACAACAGTTAAAAATTAATATTAAAATAATAAGCTTCTAATGAAACAAATTACGTCATGGAAATCATATGTGTACAAAAAGAAAATTAATTATATTAAATACCTACACATGCATTCATTTTATGTATAACAGTAGAAGGTTCTCTTATTGAATAAAATTCTTCCTTTTCATGACTTAATTAAGTATGTAGTTTATAACTTTACCCTTTAGGTAGTCCTTGTGCCAAGCTGTTTTTGTGTCTCCCTTCTAAACAAAAACATTTTATCATTATTCAAAACCTCCACTCTTTTAACACAGTTTCTGAATCAACCTCAGTTAGTTCTGTTAATCTAGACATACTCAAGACATCCCTGGAGCCTAAAATTGCGACATTCCTTTTAAGAGAAGTTATCACACAAGAACAAATGAATTTTGAACACCCCTTTCTTTTATTAGGTCTTTTCGCTAAAACTCCATCACCGACCTGAATCTTTGATTCATGTGCACAATTCTTAGCATCGTAGTGGGTTTTATATTTATCTTGATGTTCCCTCCTACGCAGAACAAGATCATCATTTGGAAAGTCCACATTAATTTCCCCATTTATTTTTAGCCACACAGGATTGAGTTTACAATGTGGTTTCCTGCCTTTAAGTGAAACAAATGGAGATATAGACGTTACACTATTAGGAGTGAGGAGGTGTGCCCACCAGGTTTCTCTCTAGGTTTCTTTTAGGGATGTCTTATTCAAGAGTGCACACTGTGCGCAATTTTTCATTATAGTATTCATGCTCTCTGCTAAACCATTGGCTTGAGGTGAATAGAGGGCTGTCTTGAAACGAGTTATTGACAAATTCTTTAAGAAAGTTTTTCATTTCCTGTGATACAAACTGTACCCAGTTTTCAGTTATAAGGGTTTTCGGAACACCCTCCCTAGAAATTATTCTTTCAAAAATGTGATTACTATTTTAATGTTTACCATAGCCACACACTTCATGACCACTGTAGGAGGCTGGACTGGCTTGCAGTGGGTACCAAGGGGTACTTACACCTTGCACCAGGCCCAGGTATCCCTTATTAGTGTAGAGGGGTGTCTAGCAGCTTAGGCTGATAGAAAAGGTAGCTTAGCAGAGCAGCTGAGGCTGAACTAGGAGACGAGTGAAGCTCCTACAGTACCACTAGTGTCATATGCACAATATCATAAGAAAACACAATACACAGATATACTAAAAATAAAGGTACTTTATTTTTATGACAATATGCCAAAGTATCTCAGTGAGTACCCTCAGTATGAGGATAGCAAATATACACAAGATATATGTACACAATACCAAAATATGCAGTAATAGCAATAGAAAACAGTACAAACAATGTATAGTCACAATAGAATGCAATGGGGGCACATAGGGATGGGGGCAACACAAACCATGTACTCTAGAAGTGGAATGCGAACCACGAATGGACCCCAAACCTATGTGACCTTGTAGAGGGTCGCTGGGACTGTAAGGAAACAGTGAGGGTTAGAAAAATAGCCCACCCCAAGACCCTGAAAAGTGGGTGCAAAGTGCACCTAAGTTCCCCAAAGAGCACAGAAGTCGTGATAGGGGAATTCTGCAAGGAAGACCAACACCAGCAATGCAACAACAATGGATTTCCTGACGAGAGTACCTGTGGAACAAGGGGACCAAGTCCAAGAGTCACGATCAAGTCGGGAGTGGGCAGATGCCCAGGAAATGCCAGCTGTGGGTGCAAAGAAGCTGCCTCTGGATGGTAGAAGCTGTAGATTCTGCAAGACCGACAAGGGATAGAAACTTCCCCTTTGGAGGATGGATGTCCCACGTCATGAAGAGTCGTGCAGAGGTGTTTCCGTGCAGAAAGACTGCAAACAAGCCTTGCTAGCTGCAAGGGTCACAGTTAGGGTTTTTGGATGCTGCTGTGGCCCAGGAGGGACCAGGATGTCGCCAATTGCGTGAGGAGACAGAGGGGGCATCCAGCAAGACAAAGAGCCCACTTAGAAGCAAGCAGCACCCGCAGAAGTGCCAGAACAGGCACTACAAAGTGGGGTGAACCGGAGCTCACCCGAAGTCACAAAAGAGGGTCCCACGACACCGGAGGACAACTCAGGAGGTCATGCACTGCAGGTTAGAGTGCCGGGGACCCAGGCTTGGCTGTGCACAAAGGAAATTCTGGAAGATTGCACAGGAGCCGGAGTAGCTGCAAAATACGCAGTTCCCAGTAATGCAGCCTAGCGTGGGGAGGCAAGGACTTACCTCCACCAAACTTGGACTGAAGAGTCACTGGACTGTGGGAGTCACTTGGACAGAGTTGCTGAGTTCAAGGGACCTTGCTCGTCGTGCTGAGAGGAGACCCAGAGGACCGTTGATGCAGTTCTTTGGTGCCTGCAGTTGCAGGGGGAAGATTCCGTCGACCCACGGGAGATTTCTTCGGAGCTTCTAGTGCAGAGAGGAGGCAGACTACCCCCACAGCATGCACCACCAGGAAAACTGTCAAGAAGGCGGCCGGATCAGCGTTACAAGGTCGCAGTAGTCGTCTTTGCTACTTTGTTGCAGTTTTGCAGGCTTCCAGAGCAGTCAGCGGTCGATTCCTTGGCAGAAGGTGAAGAGAGAGGTGCAGAGGAACTCTGATGAGCTCTTGCATTCGTTATCTAAGGAATTACCCAAAGCAGAGACCCTAAATAGCCAGAAAAGGAGGTTTGGCTACTTAGGAGAGAGGATAGGCTAGCAACACCTGGAGGAGCCTATCAGAAGGAGTCTCTGACGTCACCTGCTGGCACTGGCCACTTATAGCAGTCCAGTGTGCCAGCAGCACCTCTGTTTCCAAGATGGCAGAGGCCTGGAGCACACTGGAGGAGCTCTGGGCACCTCCCAGGGGAGGTGCAGGTCAGGGGAGTGGTCACTCCCCTTTCCTTTGTCCTGTTTCGCGCCAGAGCAGGGCTGGGGGATCCCTGAACTGGTGTAGACTGGCTTATGCAGAGATGGGCACCATCTGTGCCCATCAAAGCATTTCCAGAGGCTCGGGGAGGCTACTCCTCCCCAGCCCTGACACCTTTTTCCAAAGGGAGAGGGTGAAACACCCTCTCTCTCAGGAAGTCCTTTGTTCTGCCTTCCTGGGCCAAGCCTGGCTGGACCCCAGGAGGGCAGAAACCAGTCTGAGGGGTTGGCAGCAGCAGCAGCTGCAGTGAAACCCCAGGAAAGGTAGTTTGGCAGTACCCGGGTCTGGGCTAGAGACTCTGGGGATCATGGAATTGTCTCCCCAATGCCAGAATGGCATTGGGGTGACAATTCCATGATCTTAGACATGTTACATGGCCATGTTCGGAGTTACCATTGTGACGCTATACATATGTCGTGACATGTGTATAGTGCCCGCGTGTAATGGTGTCCCCGCACTAACAAAGTCCTGGGAATTTGCCCTGAACAATGTGGGAGCACCTTGGCTAGTGCCAGGGTGCCCACACACTAAGTAACTTATCACCCAACCTTTACCAGGTAAAGGTTAGACATATAGGTGACTTATAAGTAACTTAAGTGCAGTGGTAAATGGCTGTGAAATAACGAGGACGTTATTTCACTCAGGCTGCAAGGGCAGGCCTGTGTAAGAATTGTCAGAGCTCCCTATGGGTGGCAAAAGAAATGCTGCAACCCATAGGGGTCTCCTGGAGCCCCAATACCCTGGGTACCTCAGTACCATATACTAGGGAATTATAAGGGTGTTCCAGTATGCCAATGTAAATTGGTGAAATTGGTCACTAGCCTGTTAGTGACAATTTGGACAGAAATGAGAGAGCATAACCACTGAGGTTCTAGATAGCAGAGCCTCAGTGAGACAGTTAGTCATAACACAGGTAACACATACAGGGCACACTCAAGAGCACTGGGGCCCTGGCTGACAGGGTCCCAGTGACACATACAACTAAAACAACATACATACAGTGAAATATGGGGGTAACATGCCAGGCAAGATGGTACTTTCCTACAACCACCCACTTAGACGTATAGCCCACCAGCAGCGTAACACATTGTTCATCATTGGCTGGAAGATCAAATGGCCCTCCTATATCTAGACTTAACTTAGTCCATGGCTCCACTGGAACCTCAATAGGTGACAGAAGAATTGTGTGAGTTTTCTATGTTTTGTCATTAGGCTAAAACTGCACCCAAAACCTTCCGACTGGCATCGGTCAATAAAATAATTTGCCTGTGAGCATCAAAATGTTCCAAAGTTGGCGACCTTCCAGTGCTGCATTTAATACTATCAAAAGACTGATCACATTCTTCAGTCCAGTTGAACAGGGCATCCTTCTTCAGCAGCAACCTCAATGGTTGAGAAACACTGGCAACATTCTGGATACATTTTGAACAAAATTCTGCCAAACCAAGAAATGATCATACTTGGCCTTTGTTTTCTGGTTCGGGAGCTTCCACAATACTGTTTGCCAAATCCATTTTTGGACTCATACCTTCACCTGAGATAATGTGCCCCAGATAGGTTACATTGGATACTGTAAACGTACATTTTTTTCTTTTTTATCACCAAGCCTGCATTCTGTAAGAGCTCCAACACCTTCCACAGTATTTCATCATGTTCACATTTGTTTCATCCAAAGACCAAAATATTATCCTGGAAAAACAAAACTTTGTCCAACCCTTCTAACACTTTCTTCATGAACCTCTGAAAGAATGCCACTGCAGAAGCCAGTCCAAAAGGCATCCAGATGAATCTAAATGCTCCCACAGTGGTTACAAATGATGTTAATGGCCTAGAATCGGATGGAGCATAACCTGGTGGTAAACAGAGGACAAATCCATCATACTGAATAACTTAGCATCCTTGATTAAAGCCAGAGTTTCAGAAATATTCAGTAATGGTTGACGATCTACCCAGATGTGTTTATTTAATTTTCTCAAGTCAAAACACATATTAATCTCTTTACCCATATCCTTTGATGCTAGAACTATGGAGGCCAACCACACTGAGCACTGGATTTCTTCAATTACTCCTTTTTCTTTTCTATGGGCGAGCGCAAAGCACACCGTCCCCTTCTGTAATCTCTCTTTGGGCTAACAACCACGCCCATGTCACTTACATTGGTTTGTGGGCTTGCCTTTTAAAATCCGCTTGTTTTCATTTGTGAAAGGCATGCACACGTCATGCCTTTCTGGTGTTTAGCCCACCTACACAGTGCCGGTAAACTACTAAAAACATGCAAGGCTTGATGTTTTCTACATGGAGTCAGGACTATTTTATATTTTATTTGATCACGCTGCATTTTACATAGTGCGATTGCGCTGCGTTTTTTCTTCTTCTTTACAGCGCTAAAAGCTCTAACTCGAGCAAATGCGAGACCTGTTGCATTGAAAATGCTTGTTTTTTTATTGTTTTATGAGTGGTGCTAACTTCATATGAGAAACTTTCCTTACTTTAGACACACATGGTATTGCACCATTCTTGAGAACAATTCTATGCTCAAAATTCGTTAGTAACCCTAAATCATCTCCAAATACTTTAGGAAACCTAGAACTATTTCATCTGAGAATCCGTCATTTGCCATTATTAACACTTTCTGATTGAATTTTGGATTTACTATTATCCCTGTTAGACCTGACAACCTTAGGGTGGTCATCCCCCAACTTTTTGCCGGCCTCCCTTCACTTTTCTGACACTGTTTTTGCTGGTTTTAGGACTCTGTGCACGTTACTACTGCTAACCAGTGCTAAAGTGCATATGCTCTCTCCCTTAAACATAGTAACATCGGCTCATTCCCAATTGACATATTTGATTTACGTGTAAATACTTAGTAAAGTGCACTACATGTGCCCCGGACCTGTAAATTGAATGCTAATAGTGGGCCTGCAGCATTGATTGTGCCACCCACATAGGTAGCCCCTTAACCATGTCTCAGGCCTTCCATTGCAAGGCCTGTGTGTGTAGTTTCATTTCCTCTTCGACTTGGCATTTAAAAGTACTTGCCAAGCCTTAACCTCCCCTTGAACTACATATACGTTACCCCTAAGGTAGACCCTAGGTAACCCATGGGTCAGGGAGCTATGTAGGTTAAAGGCAGGACATGTACATGTGTGTTTTATATGTCCAGGTAGTGAAAAACTAAATTTGTTTTCCACTACTGTGAGCCCTGCTCCTTTCATAGGATAGCATTAGGACTACCCTCATATACTGTTTGAGTGGTAAATTCTGACCAGAAAGGGGTAACCAGGTCATATTTAGAATGGCCAGAATGGTAATAGAAAAGCCTGCTTGTTGGTGAGATTGGTTTTAATATCAATACTTTTGAAATGCCACTTGTAGAAAGTGAGCATTTCTCTGCACCTAAAATCCATCTGTGCCTTACAGCCTGTCTCCAATCAATGTCTGGGCTGGTTGACAGCTTCTTGTACATTTCACCCAGACCACCACAAGCACAGGACACTCAGTCACACCTGCACTCTTCTGCATACTGAATGGTTCTTCCTGGGCTGGAAGGGTGGAGGGCCTGACACGTACATTTCAAAGGCTAGATGCCTGCCTTCACACTATGGACTGCCAAACCCCCTACTGGGACCCTGGCAGACAGACTTATACTGAAAGGGGACCTTGTGCACTTCAAAACCACTATTTGATGTCCCTCCCACTTCAAAGGCATTTTGGGTATATAAACTGGGTTTCTGATCCTACCAACTCCGACACTTCTGGACCTGAACCTGCAACCTGTCAAGAGGAGCAGCCAGCCTGCCCTAAGGACTAATCTGGACTGCTTTGCTGAGAAATACTGCTGCCCTGCTGTTGCCCTGCTGCCCTGCTGACCTCTGACTTTGCTGAGAAGTGCTATCCAAGGGCTGGGATTGAGATTGACTCCTGTTTTGTGAAGTCTCAGGGCCAAAAAGACTTAGGTCCTCATTATGACAAAGGCAGTAAATCCTGCTTATCACCGCGGTGACGGCCGCCAACATATAGTTGTGGAGGAGAACATCCATTCACCATATTATGACACACACACCAAACTGACAGAATACTGCCACAAACACATATCCACCAGACCAAAGATCAGTGGTAAAGTGTTGGTACTACCACACATACTGTTACACCAACAAAACAACACCCACCACATTATGACCCATGAATCACAACGGTGGACATTCAATGGTGGTAAACCATTGGCAGTACACATCGGTGCAGTCAGAATGGCCACCCAAATACAAAACAACACAACATTGGCCAATACCAAAAACACACACCCGACACCGATACACACACCACACACACCCACCCACAGCACTATAAAACACACACCCACATTACACACAACCCTTTACGAACACCAAAACTTGCCATGAGACAGACACGAATATCACAGAGATAACTACATACACACCACAAACACCCATTCATCTGTCATGCACCCCACATCCCACACCCCACCACATTACTCAACACCCTCTGCACAACACACACACCACACATTACCCATGTCCCCATGAAGGCACCAAGGTTTCACTGATGAGGAGTTGCTGGTCATGATGGAGAAAATAGTCAGGGTAGAGCCACAGCTGTTTGGAGCACAGGTACAGCAGATATCCATTGCCAGAAAGATGGAGCTGTGGCGGAGGATCGTGGACAGGGTGAACGCAGTTGTGACAGCATCCAAGAACAAGGGACTACATCAGGAAGAGGTGGAATGACCTACGGGGGAAGTTACGTTCCGTGGCAGCAGGACACCAGCTCGCCATCCAGAGGACGGGTGGTGGACCCCCACCTCCTCCCCCACAGCTCACAGCATGGGAGGAGCAAGTCTTGGCAATATTGCATCCTGAGGGACTCACGGGAGTAGCCGGAGGACTGGGCACTGTTGAGTCAATATTTACTACTTATCACCCCCTATACCTGCGTGCCATCTCACCCCCTCACCCTGACTCCCATCACTCTACTCTATCCCACACAGTGCACCTACACATGTGACCAACCACAATGCCAAGCCCTGCATGCCATACCAATGCATGGACAGCCCTCCCAGCCCTGCATGTACACCCATCAACAAAGCATGCACAGCATGGAGTACTAACAATCCCACAATACATCACCATACACAAACAAAGATGGCAGGGCAACAGCGACAATAGCGAGAAAGCTAGGGATGTACAATATGTCACAGACATGAAGCATAATACATCATTTACATCCCCACAGGTGCCCCCAACCAATCCCAGCGGCAAGGAGGTGCCACAACTATCCAGTCCTCCAACACAAGATGCCCCAGTGATGACAGTAACTCTGGACTTCTGGATCTGGATGAACTTCCTGGTCCATCAGGGATCACTGGTCAGTCGGCAACCCCAGCCCACTCCCAGTCCACCACATAGCCTCCCCCCTCTGTAACAAACACCACAGCACCCACCCAACGTCCCCACACCTTTGTCCCCAGGACACATCAATCAGCAGTGTTCCCACCCGTTCCAGGGACCCCATTCCACACCTCACAGCCAAGACAGTGGGCACATCATTCAGGGGACACATGCACAAGGGGACAGGGACACTCGGAGGACAGCTGTGCGGCACTGGGAGGACAGGCCCAAGGAACCAACTCTCTGGGAGGCACTCACTAATGTCCTGGGGGCTTACCAACAATCCCAGGACAGGGTGAGCTAGATCCTTACCAACATGAAGGGGGAGCAAGCGGCTGTAAGAGGTACACCATCAGGAGATCGGGGAAGATTTACAGGCCCTCAACACCACCACAGTCTCCATAGCAGGGGTGCTTGCTGATTGGGCCAACATCATAAGGGAATGGACAGCACACCAGCAGGCCCCTACCACTAGCCAGTCTACTGACCAGCCCTCCACATCTGCTGCAGCTACTGCCACAGGACCCACAAGACACCAGCACCCCTCCCCCTGCAGAAGGTGAACCACCCCCTGCAAACATTCCCTGCGACTCTGACAGAAGCCAGAGACACTTGCCAAGACCAAGACCACTGCCAGGAAATGAGACCCTCCTGAATGCTCCCTTGTGTCCCACCCTGTCACCTTGTCCACTCTGAACTGCCTTTCCTCCCCTTCCTATGGCCCCTTGGACACTGGACCTGTGCTACAAACAGGCTGGAACAATACCCTGGACTTACCTCTATCATCACCCCATTCCATTGAACTTTTCCGTCTATAATGTGCTCTAAAATGAACACCATTTAACACAACTTGAGTGATATTGTTTTATGTGATGAAAGTGTGCAATTATGGAAACAGTCACATCTTGTGCAAATGATCTGGACACTGTGATAGCATACAAATAATTAGCTGTAGCTGTCTGTAGTCATCACATACACAGTTGTCATAACACCAACATCTGCAAAATGAGAAGACATAGACGACAGTAAGTTGAGATGCAAAGGAAGTTAATGCCATCCTGCTACAGCCACAGGGAAAACATCAATAGCCAGAGGAATGGTCAGTTCCACTTTCTCACCTGTGTGTCATTCAGAGTATTGACGTATGATGTTCTGTTGTCCACATCCTCATCCTCTGCCTTCTCATTCTCACTGTCCTCAGGGTCCATTGCTGACACAGGGCATTTCCAATCTCCTCCTCCTGCAGATGAGGCACATGTTGTCTGAGGGCCAGGTTGTGCAACATGCAACATGCTATATTATCTGCAGACCTTCTTGGGTGAGTAGCACAGGGATCCACCTGTCAGATGGAGGCAACTGAACCTGGCCTTCAGGAAGCCGAAGGTACGTTTGATGATCCACCTGGTTCGCCCGTGTACATCATTATACCCATTCTCAGCCCCTGTTATGGCATTCCTCACAGGGGTCAGGAGCCACAATAGGTTTGGGTAGCCAGAGTCACCTGCAAGTATTGAGGGACAACCATTAGCCTTACACAATGGTATGGGGACAACTCCTGAAGGCATACACTGACATACATTGCGGGGGGACTCAGGCTCACCTATTAGCCACACCCTGTGCATCTGTAATTGTGCCATCACATTTGGGATGCTGCTATTCCTCAGGACGAAGGCATTATGCACGAACCAGGATATTTGGCACTGACGTGGGAGATGTAATGGTCAGTCAGGCACACCATTTGCACACTGAGTGAGTGAAAACTCTTCCGATAGTGATAGTGGCCTTGTCCAGTCCATAGGTGAGTATTATGTGCCTGTCCTCCAGTGTAGCCAAGTCCACAAGGGGTCTTGCATGGGGTCTTGTCTCCTCCTCCTAGTTATCCGCAGTGGTAGGTATCTAAGGGACACAAGAGTGAGTAGGGTGTCACAATCAGAACTATGGAACCACCACCTTAATGTACGTAGAGCATTAATGTGGTGGGACAATGGGAATGGCAATGTATGTGCAATTGATAGCAATGACACAGTTCTCGATTATCTGAATGTTGTCCACCACCATAAAATGGCTACCGCCTGTCCTATATGTAGGGACAGGTGGAAGTGAGGTAAGTCTGCTGGCGTTTGGCGTCATGGCGGAAGGGGGTCTTGCACCGCCGTGCTATTCCTCATTGGCTAATATGGGGCTCTATGGAGTACAGTGGCCAATGGAGATCACCGGCAGTGGTGACGGTGTACACCGCCATGGACGTGACCGCCATTTTCTGTTTATAACCTCCCTTGATTCCTGACTTTCCACAGGAAAACACCTACACTCTGTGTGCTGCTGTGACCTGTGTCTATATCCTGCCATGGCCCATGTGACAGAGGAAAGGGCTCCTGCCTTCACTTCAAAGGAGTTGGAGCGCTTGGTGGGTGGGGTCCTACCCCAATATGGACAGCTGTATGGGCCTCCAGACCAACAGGTGAGTGCACCTTGGGCACAATGCATGTGACAAGGTTGCATGGAGATGTGTGTGCATGCATTGTGTCATTGGGGGGTGGTATGTCTGGTGGTAGTGTACATGGTGGGCGCTGGGTGATGTGTGTGCCAATGGAGATGGAAATGGGGTTTGTGGACCATATGCGTGACAGGCTGGATTGTATGTGTAATGGTGTCCTCCTGTCTGTATTACCTCTGCAGGTCAGCGCCCATCAGAAGAAGGGATTGTGGCGTGCCATCTCCAAGGACATGCGGACCCTGGGGGTCTACAGCAGGTGGAGCACCCATTGTAGGAAAAGGTGGGAGGACCTGAGACGCTGGGCCCAGAAGACCGTGGAGGCCCAGCTGGAGATGGCCTTCCAATGAGGGCGGGCTGCCCATCGGAACCTGACCCCCCCGATGGCCAGCATACTGGCAGTGGCCTACAAAAGCTGGCTGGGTGCTTGAGGGCATCACAGCAGCCACAAGGGGGTGAGTACAGTGAGTGTAATGGCAGTTTTTGGTAGGTGGCATGGGATCCTGGTTGTGGGTTTCAGTTAGTAGGTGCCCCTTAATGCCAGGTCAGACATTGCAGCTTGATCCCGCTCAAAGGAAATGGGTGTATTGAAAATTCTGGTAAACTAGCTAGGTTGCATTCCACGTCAGGCAGGGCTTAGTAAGTTCCAGGAGGGGTGCAGTTGGCGGTGGTTGGCTTTCATCTTGCTGTGGCACCTAGCCAATTGAAGGCCAGTGCGGTGCACAGTGCAAAATCCTGATCCCTGTGTGTGATGGTAATCTGTATGCCAACTGTGGTGTTGGTGCTGTAATTGACCCAGTGATCCCTTTCTCTCTCACCCCCCTTTTTTCTTCTGTCATCCTGTCCATGTGTGCATTAGCATCATCTGGCCGAGGAGCAGGGACACTGGCGACAGAGGGAGCGGCATCCCAAGAGACCCAGAAGGCAGAGTCCACTGATGCCGAGGGGAGCAGTGGGAAGGAGGGCGAGGGGAGCACCACAGTGGAGACAGGAGGTGACAACACTGACTCTGATTCCTTCTCAGATGGGAGCTCCCTGGTGGTGGTGGAGACCTCTGGAACCACCCCAGCAACAGATACAGCCATCATCCCCCACTCACCCAGGAGAGTGGGAATCTCCTTCACACCAAGCACCTCAGGCACTGCCCCAGTGAGCCCTGCTGCCCTCAGTGAGGTGGCTATTGAACTCCTGAGGTCCATATCTGTAGGGCAGTCAACCATATGAATGCCAGCCAAGGCTGGCATCACAGATGCAGCAATGCAATGTGTTCTTAGAGGGCATCCACAGTGGCTTGTTGGCCCTAGAGATCATTTCAGGCTCTGGCCTCCTCTCTGATGGCAGCCAGTGTCCCTATTCCTACGTCCCCCTTCCAACTACCACTTCCCAGTCCCAGTCTCCTCAACCCCAACCCATCCCATGCACACATACAGACAAGCATGCACACAAAACATAAGACAAGAGTAGCACTGTCAAACACATGCAGCACACTTCAGACAGTTGCACACACAACAACATTCACTGCCTCCACTGTCTCCCCCTCCTCCCTCACAGTCACATCCACGCTCACAACTGCATGCACTGCATCAATAGCCACCAACACCATCACCACACCAAGCAGCACACTCACTTCACTTACAGACACCTCCACAACATCCATCCACGCTTCCCCTGTGTCCTCTCCCACCCAGTCTGCTCCCTCCTAAGAGACACAAAAAAGAACGCACTCAGACTCCCAACAGCCATCCACCTCACATCAGCACACTGCCAATGCACCTGTACCCAGGTCCAGCAGACGTACACCTCCAACAACCACTCCCTCAACCTCAACTCCCATCCCCCCTCCCTCATCCCGCCCCACTGTCTCTAAGAAGCTTTTCCTTGCCCAACTTGACCTCTTCCCTCCCCCACCACCCCCCGTCCTGCCCGTGAGACAAGGTCCCAATGACCAAGCCCAGCACCTCAGCCAAACAGTCTGCCACTCCTCCCATCAAATCAACAGCTGCTGGCACAAAGGGGCCCCAGCGTGTGATGGCTACCACTCCTACTGTGAGCACACCTCTGCCTCAGAGAGGGAGTACTAGGGTGGTGCAACCCAAGGAACATGAGACGGGGACAGTGGAGGTACCTCCTAGTCATAGAGGCAAGAAAGAGAAGGATCCCACTCCACCACCCAAAAAAGGGAAGGTTCCCACTCCACCAACAAAGAGAGGCAAGAGGCCCCCTCCACCAGCAGTGGGCAAGGAGCCCTCACCTCCAGCAGAGACACAGCAGCCCTCACCTCCAGCTGAGACACAGCAGCCCTCATCTGCATCAGAGGCGGGCAGGGTAACACCTCCACCAGCAGTGGGCATAGGGCCCTCACCTCCAGCTGAGGTAGGCAGGGCAACACCTCCACCAGCAGTGGGCAAGGAGCCCTGCACTCCAGCAGAGACACAGCATCCCTCATCTCCAGCTGAGACACAGAAGCCCTCACCTCATTTCCAACATGATGCACCTGCGCAGTATATTTTCATGAAACAAGTTGTGGCTTGGACTGTGTCCATGTGGCCTTTTGTACTTTGGACTGGCCATTGGCCCCTTCTGGACATTTACTCCTATTTATTTTATTCACATAGACAATATGATGGCTGTTGGCATCAAATTACAATATCAGTTATACCTAAATGTAGTCCTTGCATTATTATGACGTGTGTCATGTGACATTGTTTTTCCTCTGCAGCTGGTTGTGTGTATGGTGTGTGTGTGTAAATTGTATGTGTTATGCATGTGTGTGTGTGTGTCTCTCTCCTTTTCCTCCCTCCCTCCCTTGTGTGCTAGGAGGCTGTACTTACCGTTGTCGTCTTCATCGGCGTTGGTATTCCAGTTGGAGCTTGGCATAGAAGAGCATCGGGAAGACTTGTAGTTCCGGATCCATGGTGGCGGTGGTCTGTGTCCCTGATGGTGGGTGTTTTGTTTTCTGTCCTGTGTTTCTGCCAGGCTTTTGATGGCGTTGGTACCGCCCCGGAAATCGTTTCAGTTTGCTATGTCATAATATGGTGGGCGGTACCTTGGCTTCCGCCTGGATGTAGGTGGATACCGCTGTGGTCAGTGGTGTTAATGCCCTGGTGGTTGGTGTGGTACATTGGCTGTCTATGGGAGTTAATTTGGCGGTAATTACCACCACTTTAACAATCGCTGCCATTGTCATATTGTGGGCCTTAATCTTTTCAGGGAACTACTTGTGTGCCAAAAATTTACGCACAGCCTGCTGGAAATGATGCGCAGCCTGCCTTGCAACTGAGAAATCAACACACAGCCAAACCGGAGCGATGCTGCCCGACTTCCTGAGTGGAATTTCAATGCAGCGTCTGCCTTGTGACACAAAATTTGATGCACCTCCCTACCAGATTGACACACAGCCAAACTGGAATAATGCAGCTGATTCCCTAAGTGGAAAATGGACTCAGCACCTGCTGTGCAACAGAAGATTCAAGGCATCGCCCTACCGGATCGACTCAAGGCCTGTGACCTCTTCCAACGCACCCAGGATTTCCCGGCATCGTCCTTGAGCATAAAAAAGATCCCCGCATCACAGTGAGGAACCAAGACTGCATGCCGAAAAATGGCACAAGCCCCTTGCAGCGTGGAAAGAAATCACACAACGTCTATGCTCCATCTTAAAATCTGACGCACACCTTAATTTTCCACACATCTCCTCCTCTGCGGTCTCTGTGTGCGTTTATTTTTACACAACCAGGTACTTTATGTAACAAAGAAGCAACTGTTGATTTCTAAGATTTGAGACTCTTTTTACACCTGAAAAAGTGATATTTCAACTTGTGCTTATTGAATTTTTCTGATTTTGACATTATTTTATTCAGAGAAATATGATCTATTTTTCTAAACCTGTGTGGTGTATTTTTGTGGTGTTTTCCCTGTGTTACTGTATGACTTATTGCACAAATACTTTACATGTTGCCTTCTAAGTTAAGCCTGACTGCTCAGTGCCAAGCTACCAGAGGGTGTGCACAGGATAGTTTGGATTGTGTGTGACACCCTGATTAGGGTTGTGGTCCCTATTTGGACAAGTGTGTATACCTCTGCCAATTGGAGACCTAATTTCTAACAATACCCATACCCCTTTGATGTCTCCAACCTATAAGGTTATCAACCCTTTTAGCTACATACATTTTCCCAGTTGCTTCAGGTTTATGAAAATGAATTCTTGTCACCGAATAACCCAAAACATCTGTTTTCTTGCCTCCATAGCCAACAGGATTTATATCTGATAGTAGTCATTAAATTTCTCCATTCCCAAATATTGAGTCGCAATTCTTGTCAACAGTCATTGTGTATGGTGATCCAGAATCAGCAAGTACAACTTTTTTTCCTCCCTTCGCAATTTTACGTTACGGCATTTCTATTGGATCTGTGTCCACACATTCATCATCCTTTATAGTGAAAATACATTTTTCTTCAAATGTTTCCTCCCCTTCAATACAACTCACTGCCTGTTGTTTATTCCATCTACACACCATGGCATAGTACCCTTTCTTACCACATCTCTTGCAGACTGATAACCTTGCAAAACATCTAGGACTATTGGAAAGATATTCTTCGCTCCCACATCTAAAACATCTCACATCTCCACTTTTTTGTTGATATTATAGTATCATTTTGAGAAAATTTCTTCCCAAACTTGTTATCTCCCTCCTTGCTCTTCGTTCTCTCATGTTTGTCTACTTCCTTCTCTGCATTTCTACAAACTCCTCTTACTTCGTTCACTGACTCATCCACAAGCATGTTGCCTTTTTCTTTTTCATTACACATTTCACGCACCACATACTAGTATTCTCCATACCTTCAACTATAGCCATCATCTTTTTCAAAGTGGGATTTTTTGCTAATAATTTTTCTTGTACTTTTACATTGTTCGTGCACCTGACAATCTGGTCTCTGACAAGGGAATCAGTCACTTGTTCAAATTCGCATGTACGAGCTAACGTTTTCAAGGCCTACGTGCCAATTTTCTCCTGTTCCCCTGCACTCTTATGAAAATTATGTGCCTTTCCAGTACCACATTAATCTTGCACCAAAATGGTTCTCCAACATTATTACAGACATATCAAAACATTATCTGGTTCAGCCTCCCCATGACCAATGATGATTTCCTCCAAATTCTCATACACATCGCCCTTCTAATCATAAATTAAGCAATAAGACAGCTTGCTTGCGACCTGCCCAGATTTTTTGTCCTCCAATCGCAAGTAAGTATGAATCAAAGATCTGCTTCCATCTTTTCCATGGCAAAAAAGGATCGCCCTTTTCTGAAAGGAAATGAGGAGGTTCAGACATATTAGCCCCTGCCATTATGTCTGAATATTTACATTGTTAGTAACACTACAAGTACCTTGGGCTAACAACCTACTTCTCAGTTGTTCAAAAGGACTAGTGTGCTGATCACTGAAACGAAAACCAGCAAATAACATTGTATATATATATATATATATGTATATATATATATATATATATATATATATACACAAAAAAATGAAATCCAGGTTCATTCATTGTCAGTAAATAATTAATATCAATGGTGTGCAGATCACCGTTTTTTGCCAAGTGATCCACGTGTCAAGAAATAATTAAATATTATTGGTGCGCGGATCACCGATTGATCTTAAGGGTGTGCAGAACACTGCTTGTTGCCGAGTGATCCACGTGTCAATAAATAATTAAATATTAATGGTGTGCGGATCACCACTTGTTGTTGAGTGACCCGAGTGCGAAGGATTCATCAAAATGGGGTGGCATTTACGATCAAGTTTTCCCTTGTACGTAAGAAGATCTCCAATATTCACGTTCCCCAGCTTTATCCAACTGGGCTGGATGGAACATCACATGCTCACGATGTCAATCACGCTGGACGGATCGTCAAGTGCTTACGACATCATCATTTTGCTTGCAGACAGCAATGAGAGCACACTTCTCCCCAGACTCAATGCCTTCAACCAGTCGCACACGCACCAAGGTTATGCTCACACTTCGGCTTGGTTCACTGCTTTTAACTAGTCGCAAAACACCCCAAAGTTCCACCCACACCTCTGGTCAGCAGAAACATACAGCGGGCCCCCTCTCTCTTGGCCGCTCCACCCTCACCTCGGTGTCCACAATATGACTTCAAAAGACGCTGAATGTAGGTGACGTGGGTTCTGACTCATCTAGGAGGTTGGCAACAGTTTCTCTCTCATCGCAAGTGTTAAGAATATGCTTTTCACTTCAAAGGTTCTTCATAAACCTTTATTTGATTCATAGCATATTTATCCAACCTCCTCAGACAGTGAACCGATCATAATTGACAACATTCAAATATCCCCCAGAAGCTTGACACTCCCTGGAATGCTGTGACCACAAAGTAATTGTCACCGCATTCCAGCCAAGTGATCTAGTGCAAACCAGAACAGCTTGCATGTGAACTCAGGTTAATATTATGCTTGAGGACCATTGTAATATATGTATATTATGAATATGATTATAATGAACAGTGCTTTGTATTACATCCATTTTTTGCATTTTTCATCTGCACCTCCTTGCCTCTCAATAGGTTTGTCATACTCCTATAGTACAAACATCAGCGATGAATTTGATTTTTTTCATTTAATTTTTAATTAAATTTTTTTTTTTTTTTTTTTTTTTTTTTATTTATTTGTATTTAATTTTTTACATTATTATTTAATTTTAATTTTGGTAATGTTTGTATTTTTTGTTTGCATTTTGCCTCCATCCATGATCCATCTATGATCCTGCACAATAGCATTAATTTTTTAGGTATTATTCCATTTACTCCTGAATGCCCTAGCTGCTGTAGTAGGTGCACTGTACATACACACCAGCATCATTCATTTTTAATTATTATTCCATTTCTGGACCACCGTGCCTGCCATAGTTGAACACTAGACTTCATTTTTTAAGGATTATTTCATTTACCCTTGCCCCTCCGGGACTGCCACAGGTGTCTCCTTTAGAAGATAAGGACATAAAGCAAGGAGCTATATCTCTATGTTGTGTTACCCTGATTGGAAATGAAATAGTATTTTATGGTGATGTGGTTTGACTTTAGAGTGGTTGGATACATTGTTGTTAATTATTTCCGAAATGAACAACCAAATTAAACTATATTGTCTTTGTCTGTACTAATTTCAACTGCAACAATGCCACATTTCACTAAAAGTTTTTTCTTGTTTGCCTTTAGGTGTACAAGGGAAGAGACATCACCCACAGTATTGCCAAACAGAAGACCTGTCCAAAACACGTGACCACTCAACACGTGATGTCAGTCCTCAGATCTCTTCTGCTTGTGCAGCTCAGTACCACTCCCAACTGATAGCTTTGTGATGACCCAAAGAAAGGTGCTGCCAAAAATGTGGCCAGCGAGGAGAAGCAGCTTTCTACCACTGGCATACTGACGATGTGTGCCTGCTGCAACGGCCTCTGGGGAGGAACCACGAATCCTAAGCCCAAGCCCTTGTCTGCCAGCAAGGCAGACACTGCAATCATGACGAGGCCGACGACCAGTGATGTTGAATTGGACTTGCCCCTTTCAAAAAGTAGTACCCAATCATTTCAGGAAGTTGGAACAGAATAGGAGGTTGAGCTTGCTGCAGAGCAAGACCCTCCTCTTTTAGAATCACTTAGAATCATTGTTTCCCAGACCTCCAGCAAGAAAAAGGAATGGTACTCCACTATCTTCTTCAAGAACCCTTTCTGATGATGATGATCTGCACATGGATTGGACCCCATCAGAGTCCCAGAGATGCCAGGCGAGGCAAAGGAAAAGAAAAGTTCCTCAAAGCCTCAGAGTTATGAAAGGGGATGAGGAGAAGGATGATGACAAGCCAATCTTTGTTATGGAAGCAGGCACAGAGGAGACCAACATTACCCCTCCTGTTCAACCTGCTTTGAGGGCTGTGGCACAGGTACCACTGCCAGTGCCAGCTCCCATATTTGTAAAGCCCCTGCTGAGGCATACACCATCTCCTAGATCTGTAGAAGTATGCACTGCAGAGAGGCAATGGAAGACACACCTACCTGTCTCCATTTCTTCTTCAAACATTGGCACTGGCTCTCCAGTTTGGGACTTTTTTCAATCTTCAAGCAGGGAGAGAACATTACAATTTGCTCTATTTGCCATGCAAGTGTTCGCTGAGGTGAGCCTGGTTCACACTATGGTACTGTGGCACTATGGTACTGGAGACTAAGGGGGTCATTACGACCTTGGCATGGGGCTACCGCCGCCCGCCAGGCGGTAACCGCCGTGCGGCCGCCAATGGGGCTGCACTCACGTGGCCCCCATTATGACATTCCCGCCGGCCCAGCGGGGATGAGGCCGCAACATAGGAGCCGGCTCCTAATGGAGCCGGCGGTGTTGCGGCCGTGCGACGGGTGCAGTTGCACCCGTCGCGCTTTTCCCTGTCTGCTATGCAGACAGTGAATAGCTGGCCGGGGCCCTGTTAGGGGGCCCCTGCACTGCCCATGCCAGTGGCATGGGCAGTGCAGGGGCCCCCAGGGGTCCCAGGACACCCCTTACCGCCAGCCTCTTCCTGGCGGGGCAAACCGCCAGAAACAGGCTGGCGGTAGGGGTGTCATAATCCCCCGGGCAGCGCTGCTTGCAGCGCTGCCCTGGAGGATTATCACCGCCGAGGCTAAAACCGCGGGAAACCGCCGGCCCCGGTCGTAATAGGGCAGGAAGCACCGCCAGCCTGTTGGCGGTGCTTCCGTCATTTTAGCCCTGGCGGTCTCGGACCGCCAGGGTCAAAATGACCCCCTAAATGACCAATATGAAATAAATATCACACAACCCGTGGGAGGAGCATCTTAAAATAAATTCTAAACGTGGTGGTGGTGAAGGAGAGGAGAGCCGGGAAACATCATCTCCAATTATGGTGGAAGGTGATGAGGAAGAAGAGGGTGATATCTTTACACAAAGCAGCCCTGTTCCCAGTATTGCGCCAGGATCACCCGTGTCAGGTACCTCAAAATGGCACAACAGTCAGATGGAGACACCACACATATAGTGAGCCCCAAGATGCACATTATGGGGGTTATTACAACTTTGGAGGAGGTGTTAATCCCTCCCAAAAGTGACGGTAAAGTGACGGATATACCACCAGCCATTTTAAGAGTTCCATTGGATATAATTGACTCGTAATACGGCTGGTGGTATATCCGTCACTTTACCGTCACTTTTGGGACAGATTAACACCTCCTCCAAAGTTGTAATAACCCCCTAAGTCTACTACCTCTTACTTCTCATAAGTTGCCTGCATGTGTGGCACCAGAAAAGAAGAAAATCCAGGCTACTATTATGGGAGTGTTTAGGAAGGAGGGGCCCTACGACCGCAATCACCCAATGGCACATTTGTACAATGAGAAGCTGGCTAAAATGTTCTTGCTGGACCTTTTCCC
The DNA here is from genome assembly GCF_031143425.1 of Pleurodeles waltl. Classification (NCBI taxonomy): domain Eukaryota; kingdom Metazoa; phylum Chordata; class Amphibia; order Caudata; family Salamandridae; genus Pleurodeles; species Pleurodeles waltl. The sequence goes on from NC_090443.1 coordinate 357,059,471, forward strand.
TTTTTCTCTTGTGGTAGGAGTGGAATTTTTAGAATTTGTGGTGGCCATATGCCCAAAATAGAAGGTTCCAAATTAGACGTATTTTGCCACAGTTGCTCTTCCAGCGCTCCATCACAATGTGCTGCAATTGGTTGGACATGCTTTGCAGCAAACTGCTTTTCAGACTATTCACCTGGCGACCGACATGTGGACCAGTTATCAAGCAACCCTTTACATGTGAATCACTGCACACTGGATCTCTTTTGCGGATGTTATTCAACAGCTATCTACAGGTCTCAGCACTGAAGTTACTTTTAAGGGTGTTTGGCACATGCAATAGTAGCCATATTCACCATGGAAAAATCACATACTGCTGCAAACATCTTGGAAGACTTTAACATCAAGGTGTTTGCATGGCTGCGACCCAGAGGTCTCATAATTGGATTTTTTGCCTCAGACAATAACATTAATATAGTCAAGGCCCTGTCAGATGATGGCTATTTGCGGGTCTTGTGTTTGAAGCATTGCATCAACCTTTTTGTGCAGGTCTTTCTCAAAAAAGAAGACACAATCAGCAACACATTGACCACCTGCAGAAGAATCTGCACTCATTTTGGCCATTCTTTTAAAGCCCAGAAGCAGTTGAGGATTATTCAGCATGCTAATACAGTACCAGTTAAAGCCCTCATACAGGAGGACCCAACACATTGGAACTCGACCTATTACATGTTGCAACGTGTGTCTGAGCAGTATAGACAGATTAATTAATATTGGCCTCATTTAGAACTCGGCAGATGGGTTACTCTGCCACAATGGTGATGGATATCTTGTGCGCCAAAATCTAAATCCCGTAATGTCCAACGGGACTTAGATTTTGATGAATGGGATGTCTGTCACAGTTGTGACAGAGCAACATATCCGCTGTGTTGTAAATCAGGACCTATGTCTTTAAAGGAGGAGCAGATGAAATTGGGAAAAGTATGACCATAGATGCGGACAAATGGTACCTAGACAAATGCCTGACACAGATGCTACTCCCTTATGAGGTTTTCACACGCAAAGTTAGCAAGAAAGACAGTACGATGGACCAAGCTATCCCTTTTTTTCACCTACTACATGACCAGTTAAAAAAGGTGTCTGAAAGGTTCGCACTCGCAGGTGTGAATGAAAAGACAGAAGTGCATGCCCCGGTTGAGAACCTAATACTTCACTTGGCTCTTAATACAAGGCTGCAAAATGAGATCATGTTGTCCAAAGAGTACATCTATGACACACTGCTTGATCCACGGTACAAAAGACTCTGGCCATTTTCATTCATTTTTCTGAAGGGGTTGTTTCAAAATACAAAAGGTAGATTGTTAAGCCAGGGAGAGACTTGGAAGACGAATGGCTGCAAATTAGAGTCCTACTCAGCAGTTCTGGGGTGCCATCTTCAACTTTCAGAGAGGGTAGTCTTTTTTCCCTGCAGCTAGCACCAGCAGCAAGAACACTGGCAACAACAGGAACAGAAGAATTAGCCCCGACCTCTGCATTGGATCAGTTTTAAGTGGCAGGACTTAAGTCCAGTGTAGAGGTGGAGGCAAAAGAGGTTGGGTGGCAGCACCAATGACCATTCAGAGCATGTTCCAGGAGTATCTGGATGGCCCAAAAGAGATGTTGTCTTTATGGACCAAACCCATTGATGTACTGGTATGGGAAGAAGCAACAATAGCAAAATTTCAGCAGGTCGGCAATAAAGTATCTGGCTTGTCCGGTAGCCAGTGTGTCAAAGTGAGAAGGACTAGTCTCTCATCTCAAAACGTGGAGACATTGACCATGATCAAATGGAACCAACATTTCATACACACAATTGCACTGTTCCTGTAACAGCACAAGAGGAGGATGATTGGTCATAATAAAGTGTATAATCTGACCAATTTATGGGCCACCTGAGTTTAAGGACAAAGGGGGTCATTCTGACCCCGGCGGTCTAAGACCGCCGGGGCCAGGGTCGGCGGGAGCACCGCCGACAGGCCGGCGGTGCCCCGCAGGGCATTCTGACTGCGGCGGTTCGGCCGCGGTCAGAAGAGGCAAACCGGCGGTCTCCCGCCGGTTTACCGCTGCCCTTAGAATCCCCCATGGCGGCGCAGCTTGCTGCGCCGCCATGTGGGATTCTGACACCCCCTACCGCCATCCTGTTCCTGGCGGTTCGCCCGCCAGGAACAGGATGGTGGTAGGGGGTGCCGCGGGGCCCCTGGGGGCCCCTGCCGTGCCCATGCCAATGGCATGGGCACGGCAGGGGCCCCCGTAAGAGGGCCCCGAAAAGTATTTCAGTGTCTGCTAAGCAGACACTGAAATACGCGATGGGTGCAACTGCACCCGTCGCACCCCTGCAACTACGCCGGCTCAATTCTGAGCCGGCGTCCTCGTTGCAGGGGCATTTCCTCTGGGCCGGCGGGCGCTCTTTTGGAGAGCGCCCGCCGGCCCAGAGGAAATGTCTGAATGGCCGCCGCGGTCTTTTGACCGCGGTGCGGTCATTCAGCGGCGGGACCCTGGCGGACGGCCTCCGCCGTCCGCCAGGGTCAGAATGAGGCCCAAACTCTCCTTCCCTGACTATGTCACCATAGTAGTTTTTAAATATTTTTCGTCAAGGTTCTTTCTTTGCCAAAAAATGATATAGCTAGTGGAACATTAATTTTGTGCCTGATTTATGCTGCCCCACCACTTTTAGTCACAGGTATGGCGGGGGGAGAGTTAGACTAGTGGCAGTGAAGAAGACTCCCCATTTCCTTCAGCACATTACAGACAATGCCTGCCTCCCTCCCGGGCCTATCATTTCTTCTGCATCACCTAACAGGGCTACCCCAGATGATCATCAATTTACAAGACTGCCAAACTCTAATGTGTTGCCTGCATCAAAGAGGAGATACAATTGTGTACCTACGACCATGCTTGGATTGGAAAACATCAGTATTGCACCAATGAGTGATTATATATTATTGAGTGATTGTGAGGGATGATTGATGATTTATGAGGTGGCAGACAGTGAGAGAGGGTGTTCAACTAATTAGTAAACTTGATTTTGATGATTTCCAATGCTCGAGTCTGATGGGTGGTCATATTTCCTGAAGGTGACTGGTCCGTTCAAACTAGGTGAAATTTACATGCAGGGTCCACTCCTTTTTTATGATTCTTCAGAGACCAGACCAGTCACTTTAGTTAATGAATGCAAATCTACGACTCAACAAAATGCTCCACTTCTGTTTCTCTACTTGTTCTTCAACAGCAGTGCACTATAGGTCTATCTTGCACTGGTTAGGACTCAAAACGGAGTTACTCAGAGTCAGATGGTACTACCTCAATAGCCAGAAGAAGGAAGTTATCAACTTCAAAGTGAAACCACGATGACAATGATTCTGAGGCCTAGTACTCAGCTCTGTGGACTGCAGAGAGGTGCTTTGATTTGGGAAATGCTGCTGAATGTGTGTGCTGCACTGCTACCTCAAACATGAAACTCCTTTTATGTTTTTGCTCTTCCTCTGAGTCTTCTAGGTATACTTCTCATGAAGCTTACCTTCCTTCTGACCTTCTCTTTGACTCTACAGTACAGTTTCTGGTTTACAATCTGCAGGCCTTCTCCTTTCCTGCATGAACAAAAGGTGAAAGCTCAGCACTCCTGCTTACCTACCAGACAGCTGCAGCCAGGAACCCAAGAGTGACGGACATTTCGAGAAGAATGAAGATGTACCACCCTCTTTGGCAATATAGGATAATATTTCTTTTAACAATCATTTTTTAGAACAGCGTGGGTTCACTTCGCTCCTCCATAATTTGTATTTTTCAAACCTAAATGACAGAACATTTAGATATGTACTGTTTTGAGTGTCTGGGGTGAATGACTGTTTGCAATGCATTTATCTGAACTGTGTCATACTCATTCCTTCATTTCCTTCTACAGCAGGTTGATGATGGTGTGCTGGACATCGCCCTGATGAATACTGTCATTGTGTAATGTTTGTCTTTGTCACACATTTCCACAAACCCCCTTTTCCATCCATTCATTGAACCCATAACCCTCTTCCCCCAGACTGTGTGATTTATTGAGGTGTGACTTAATTTTACACCACAAATGGATCACACACTTGATGGGGTGTATATCGTGAAAGCAACACCAACTCTTTGCAGAATCTTATATTACCTGAACAATAGCCCACATCTGCCTCATTTACCCAGCCACGCATCAACATCATCATTCATGCCTTGTGTTGTGTTGGTTAAAGACTTAACCTTGCCCACTCCTGACTCTTAGCCCACTTTTCCTGACTTGAGGATTTCATAGGTTTATTTTTAATTAAATACTAGTTCCCAGTTGCTCAGAAGAACTATTGCTAGTTTTCTGATATATCAAATCAGGTCTGCTTTGTTGTGCCATGGTGGTAGTCTGGTCACAGGCTTCATAAAGTTATGATATAAATAATATAACCCACTACTCTGTGTTTTCTTTCAATCTAGGTGCCTGTGATTGATTATTCTTTGATTAATCCTACAGTTGTCATTCACCTAGGTGGGAGTGGAACATTCATTGTGATATCTTCCCTGTTGGTATGCTAGCCTTCTACTACTTCCACCACAAAAATATGACACATTGGAAAACCCTGCAAACAGAAGACTGACAGAGGTAGTGGTCCTTGCTTCATTTATTCAGGTAAGATAACTATGGAGTGAAGTTAGCTAGTTTTGTAGAAACTAACTTCTACTGAAGATAATGTTTGTGTATATCTAGGTTGTTGTAGGCAATATAGGTAATGGCATTCCCCTCCTAGTGGTCAATATAGTTAGAGGGGATAATAGGACAAGGGCATAATTAACTGAAATACACTTTTTTAAGCTGACTTAGAAAAAAAAACAGACTACACCTAAAGACAGCAGTGCAAAGCAAGAAAACAAAATAAAGATTTGAGAGATAAATAAGGTAAATTAAATGATTTCCCTTTTATTTCTTAACAATTATAAAACCTGCCCTTTACACCCACAACAGGCCCACTCCTCTCCCCAAACAAATCACTCTGTCCCAACCCAACATCCAAAGAATGCTTAAATGTCCATACTAGTCCAAACCTCGGTCCCAATACCCCTTTCCCACCCTTTGTACCCACCAAAAACAAAAATTTAAAAAAAGTTCTAAAAGATGGTGTTCTTCATGTGGGTCTAGGATTATTGGGGATTCGTCCTGTGTTTCAGGTGCTCCTGATGTTGCAGGATGCAGCGCTGGAATATACCCCTGTGCGGGAGAGGGGCAGCAGAGGTCTGACATGGGTGGATGACTGCCAGCTGGTGGCAGCACTGCTGATGTTGTTGCCGCTGGGAGGATGGAGGCACTGGTGACTGGATAGAGGAGCTGGGGCCTGTGGTCAAGGTAGCTGCCTCAACTTCCTCCTCCTGCAGAACCACCAGCAGCTGGTACTCCAAACAGGTGGCCATCAACTTCTGCTGCTGCAGCCAGGCTGCTATGTCCTGGCATGTAGGTGGTCCACCAGGAATAGCTATATCAAGAAAGATAAAAAAGACAAATTGTAAACAGTGCTCTGTGCAAACACTTGTTTAAAGTTAGAGTTGCACAGTAGGAGTACATTGCTGGTCCCCTAAGGCCACTGGAATTTGATGTGACTGATTTCAAGGCATTTTGCCATTTTTTGTACCCACACATGCAGCACATAAAAGAACTGACTGCCTGAAAGGAATTAAGGCAGAATAACAGAACACAAGATTAAAAACTGTTTTTTTTTCTTTTTTAAAGAATTTCCTAGTAAACAAAAATAAATAAATACTTTGTGTGAAAATAAAAATAAATTACCTCCCATTAATGAGTAAGGCATTATGCACTATGGAGCACAAGTATTCTTTTTGTGCTAAATTAATTTCAATTCTACCCTCACTCCAAAGAAGTATATAAATAATAATGGTAGTACATCACACATGTCATGTATAAAAACGTGCATATACTGCAACTCTGCCAGAAGTAGATGTTGGGAAAAACAATGCACTGCAGTACAGGGAAAGGAACAAAATATATAGATTGTATTTGGTGGGCACATTTGTCACAGATGATCCCATCCCCAAAACACGAAATCAGGCACTAAGTCCCACTTTACTCCCTGGCCTCGCCCTCCACCACAAATGAATTCCAAAAATACATTTGCTTGGAAGTAAAGAAATTTAACTTAGCTCACTATACTTCTGCGCAGAGTATGATAGAGATTAGGCCAGGTAGGTGGAGGCTTTGCTATAGAATAGTGGGTGTCACTGATCATCATCATGTGCCTAAGCTTTGGCTTAGTCAGTCACTGTAGTTGATGAATGTCGAAAGGGAAAATATGAACAAGCATGAATCCGTTATTGAAGCCATAAAATATATGAATCACTTGTCCCGAAAAAAGGTGACACCTGCCAAGGATGGATTTTTCAATTTTTTTGGTAGGCTGAGACAGCACTTAGGAAAGAATGAATGAGTGAAGTACTAGGCAGTGACTGAGTGGGCCCTCAGAGGGAAGGGAAATTCACCTTGTTTTTGGTTGACAATGCGTTGAAAACTTTGTAAATGCTGCATTAACTGAAGCAGATGCACATTACACAAACAACACTGTTGTACTGCCGAATTGAACCATGCTGCAGTTTGGTCATGGGGACTAAGGGGGTTATTACAGCTTTGGAGGAGGTGTTAATCCGTCCCAAAAGTGACGGATATACCACCAGCCGTATCACGAGTTCCATAGGATATAATGGACTCGTAATACGGCTGGTGGTATATCCGTACCTTTACCGTCACTTTTGGGACGGATTAACACCTCCTCCAAACTTGTAATAACCCCCTAAATGCCATTGTTAGGGAGGAGATGAATGATGATGGGTGGGAGGATGCACATCTTCCTTAAAAAATACAGTCAGTAGACAGAAAATTAAAATACCCCATCTTTAAACCAAAGCTTTGAAATCCAACCAAAGCCAGTGAAATAGGTGAACACATCCCTCTCCAGAAGAGTTCACGTATTTCTTCATTGTATCAATTATCCATTCATCCTTTAATTGCTTTGTTCACCCTTGGATACCCACTATTTAAGCTTTACATTCTCTCATCCAGTCTTTTACCATTCCAATCCATCTACCATTTGTCAATAAGGAAGCAATGTGACTTCCCAATGCCTGTCGCTGTTGCTGCTGGTTCTCCCTCTCCATCTGCTGCTGCGTCTGGCACACTGGTGCTGCTGTTGGCCCCAGCACTGATGGTAGGTGTGGCTAAAAAAAAACATGACACATATTAAATGCCAGATACCCCTCCCCTGTTCCTTTTTAAGAGCAAATTCAACAAAATAAAACCACTATAGATCACTACAGTTTTATCTTCCTTTCTCATTCACTTAAGGAATTTTGTTCCTTAATTATGTTAGAAAAGCCAGGTAGTCAAGCAAATCAGAAACGTTACATGAGGGAGGGGCAGAGCTACTTCACTGAAGCGCACTGAAGGGGTGGACTAATTGGTCAATTAAGGACATATGGAGAGGTCTTGGTTTGCAAATTCAATTGGACTGTCCTCATACTACTTTGCATTCTTGCTGCGCTGTCATTTCATTGAAACAGCTGGAATGAGGGGGGGGTCCAATATGACCATAGCCACTCTCTAATTTTACTGTCTGAGCATGAGCAACAAAAAGAAAGCCTTCTCAAAAAACGTGGGTAGAGAAGCTTACTTGGGCAAGCAATTTTCACAGTAGAGTACCTGTCCTAAAATCTGTTCTCTCAGTATTACAGGACCAGTCCACAAGATATATAAGGGTAGAGGAAAAGCTTGCTAACAAAGCAGAAGAAAGCTACAGACTAGTACGGACAGAAGGAAGTCAGCTACAAAAATATGTAATATAGAAAATAACAGGATAATGCAGAAATAATAAGAATGAAACAAACTTTAGATAGAATGAAGATGGGAGACAGGCACAGTAAAAAAAGGAAACATTATTTTAAATGGAGTGAGGTAAAAGTTAAGGAAATATTCATATAACAGGGGGACTTACTGGGGCTAGTAGATCTGCCAGCTGCCACATTGGTTGTGGCACCCATCTCCCTGACCCGCCTCCAACGCCCTCTTCTTCCCCTTGAGTGCCTAGGTAAGAAATAAAAAAGATAAAAAACTGATTTGTGGTACTGTTAACCTCACAAAAATATTTTCACAGGCAAAGGCAAATGCAGTAACATTGTACTTTTCTAACTCAGATTGCCTGTAGTACTAGTACTGAGTTGACCTATTGTTAATTTTCAAAACTTGAGCCTTATTCTAAATTTCCTAAACCTAAACTACATTTGGAACTACAGATGCATTTCAGCAAATGATCTTTGCTTCTCAATTAGCTTTGATGGTTCAACTCAGTCTCCCTTTTCAATGCATAGATGCATACTACACATCACTAGGAAATTTCAATTGGGAATGCATGAGCTACATAAAGAAAGGCACAGAGAATGCTAACTCACTGAAATTACTTACTACTGCTACCATTATCTTAGTGACAGAGGAGTGTGCATGGCTTCTTAAATAATCAGACCAAGGGTGCGCCTACAAGAAGGATTGGGTAGCGCCGAGCACCTGGCTAGCTCAAAATGGATCACATAATATTCATCATAAAGTAAACTTAACTTACCTCTGAGTGTGTGCAACATGCTATTTGAAATACAAATTAGCATTGTAGGACACAACAAATAAACAATTACTCACTGAGCCCTGACACCTCGAAATCCAGCAGATTGAGCAGGTCCTGCTCGTGGTGCAGTATGTCCACTCAGTGGTGTGTTAACTGCTGCTGGGTGCACTGGACCTCTGTGTGCTAATGCACACACCTCCGCACCCTCCTCCACAGAAGTCAACGCTCCAACAGGGCAGAGCCCTTCTCAGGCTTGCTGTGCACCGCCAACATGAAGGGGAGGTGGCGCTGCTTATAAATAACAAGTGCTACCATCTCCGCCTCAGAGAAAATGGTGGCAGGCTGCACCCCTTGGTGGTTCTGACGACCACACATTATGTGGCTGGCAGCCACACTGGCACCACCACTCCTTCCCTCACCATGCTCTTCCATGATGCTGGGTGGTAAAAAAAAGGGAAGAAATAGGGGGAAAACTAAAGATGTAAAGGAAAAACCAAAAAAGTACCAAAAAGTCATAAAAACAGAAAAAAAAAAAAGTATAGGATACATAAACACACTGATATAATCGAGCAACTAGAGGGGTGGATGAATCAGATAGGGGGAAGATTGAAAAGATTAAGGGTGGATTAAAACAGGGCCCAGCACCATGTACAGAACAGAAGAAAACAAATTGGCCACGCATATGCAAACCACATGGTGCTGTTTGCTTGCAGTTTCCAGCGTGAGAATGCACATCACACTTATAACATCAAAAACAAGCAATTGCAGAATTTCACAGAATATTGCTGAGTTTTTGGGCCACTCTGCAGAAGTCCATGTAGCAGAACTCTGCGGGCTCTGTCCAGGCCTAGTTTTAATATGTTGTATTGAAAGCAAATGTCTTATATATACCAGATAAATTAGCTTTGCAATATTTCCTTTAGTGTATATATTAATTTTGTTAGCCACTTGAACAGTGATGGTGGCTCCAGTTTGTGGCAAGTGACACAGAAGAGTTTACATCCCATGGTACACAACAGAAGATGAAAAAGACCGGGGTGAAAAGTGGAATGGTTTGATGGTTTCATGATATGATAGGACATGAATATAACGTCCTTAGGTTGGTCATTATAGGCAATGAAGGACAGTTGCATCTAGCTTGATTGCTGTGTTCAAGGAGATAGGTCTTAAGGGTTGATATGAAGGTGCTCAGGGAGGGTGTTTGTATTTGATAAAGGAGGAATATGACCAGAATCATGAAGCAGGAAACAAAGCTTAAAGATTGGAACTAGGGCACCAGGTTTTATGGTATTTATTTTTTGCCATTTCCATCTGTATTTAGGCACATTAATTTCTGCTCCTTTTTTCCTTTCTCCGTGTTTATATTTCATTGTTTGAAACAAATAAGTTATTACATGTATATTTTCTCATTCATTAAATTAAACCTATAAATGTAGCACACATAGAAATAGGAGATAATGAGGAGAAATAAATCCATTTCTCCTTGTTATACCTCACTTGGGAGGCATAGCATTTTGATGCATGCCCAGTTCTACCACTAATGTTAATCTGGGAATGTGCCAAAGTCCATGTGTGGATGTGTTTGAACACACAATCTCCACCCATGCAAAGCCTATCTGTGGCACAAGGCTGCGATTTGCATTACTCTAGATTTATCAAGCTGTGCAGAGCCACGCAAGGTGACCTTGTGTAGCTTGATAAATCTAATTTAGTGTTTACGCCACACGTGCTCCCCCTTGCGTGGTGCAGAGGGGACACAAAGCCTTGCTAAATATGGGTCTTTGTTCTTAGCTCTAAAAATCAGTTGAGATGGAAGACTGGCAGTGGTAAATAGAAAGCAATGTGGAAATACAAGCCTGAGGGAGTTTGAGTGAAAGGCTAAAGAATGAATTAAATTCTCGCACAAATATTTATTTCGATCCATTTGCTAGCCCATGTTATATCTGCATCGAGTGAGACTGGATCTAAAAACAAATTTGCAGAATTTTAGTAGAGGATTAATTGAGTGGAACCGAGAAGAAGTTCTTGCAGTTATCCCGATTAGAACAAGAGCGTTGCTTACTGTCATGGCTGAATAGAATGTGAACTGGAGTGGATCTTGCAGGTAATGAGGTTTTGGTGTGAGTACGTTTAATAAAAAGGATGTTGATGAAGGTTCACGTTTCACTGCCCAAATAATCCCAGAGGTTTTAGGCAAAGAGACAGGGATATGAGAAATAAGGCATATGGAAGGAGAGGTTGAGGTACAGAAAGTGATGAAAGCTGCAATATTCTGATCAGTGGAGAATTAGGTACACAAAGAGGTGGGAGAAGTAAGAATTCTAGGAAAGAAGGTTGAGTTTTAGTATTTTTACAGTCTAAACTTAAATATGTTTTTGGTAAGGGATTCAGGTCACTTACACGCATCAGGAATATGTGAAATGGAATAAAAAGAAAATGTGGGTGCCATTGGCAAATTGGTCAGATAGAAGATAATGTTTTCAGGGTAAGCTGTCAGTATGGTGAGGTTGACAACATTGCTCTAAAATGATATAGTTAACTATATCATCCTAACACTAGATTGGAAGGAATTTATATATATATTACTATTCTTAACTTTATGATTACTGTGGAAGGAGTACGTGGAATTAAGAACATTAAATATATGCTTACCTTATAATTATAGTGGTGGGTCGTTCTCAAGGATGCAGGACTATTGCCATCAGATATATTATATGTGACATATTTAACCTAATTATTTTACGAAACAATGTACAGAGAAGGTAAGGAGGAAATGCTCACTGTCAGTGATGCAAGCATTCCAGAGGTGAACATATATCCAGGAAATACGGATATTTCTGGGTATATGATGAGAGTGGAGAGACAGAAATGTCAAGCAAGCTGGACATAGTTTATAGGAGAATGTTATGCTCAACCATATAAATGTATTGGAGCACTGAAAATAGTGAGGATGAATGAGACTAATCTAGAGATGGAGAAGGAACCAGGTAGACAGCTGGGAAGAGAATGATATAAGAGTGGAAAGTACTAAGGTTTTGTGTCTTTGGGTTATCACTATTTGCAAAGTCATTGGTTTTGAGCGGGTATAGAGTGATTGATACACTTGGTGCCAATGCGAAGATTGGATGGCTCCGAATATGTGAAGTGGATCACGGTGAAAATCTATGTAAAATTGTACTAGTGTTTGATAGGGTGAAGGTCAGACGGCAGAGGGAGGGACTGTCGATAGAATGCTGTTTGATAGAGTGTGTATTCACCCATTTGGTAGCAATCTAGAAGAGAATGTTTTCTACATTTTGTAGGATTGGTCAAGGAGTGGGTGTCAAAGGCGGAGAAAAAATATATGGTTGGAAATGCTTCAGGCCATATCTATGACATTTATGAATGACTGGTAGTGAGACTTATGTCATAAGGGGAAGGGCGGATGGAAAGCCACTGTTGTTCACTATGCAGGCAAAGTGAGCTAAACTTGGTGAATGTTAGTGAAGCAGGGAAGAGAATAGTGATTTCACATGGATCAAGAAGTCAGGAGAAAGGTAAGGGTCAGATTTTTATGGCCCTTTGGAGTTTAGTATTCGGGAGACCAAGGGCCTGATTTATACTTTTTTAGCGCCGCATTTGCGTCCTTTTTTTATGCAAAAGCGGCGCAAACTTACAAAATATAATTGTCTTGTATGTTTGCGCCGCTTTTGCGTCAAAAAAATGACACAAATGCGGCGCTAAAAAAATATAAATCATGCCCCAAGTCTGTCAGTATTTATCAAGAAGGAAAGCCTAGAAAATATCGAGACATGCAGATGTTGGTGCACACGTACACAAATGGGCATGTTATGCCCCTTTTCAAGGGGCAAACTCTTAATTGGAACTATCACATCCAATAAATAAGGATCCCCTTGGCATCGCTGTTTACCTGGTGCAAAAAATAACACCTAAATAGGGAGATACTCGTAATCGAGGCCTAAGTGATTTTCTACAAGCTTATAACAAAATAACATACAGTACACAATACATTTATATGGACACTGGAACCTTCAGGGGCGTTTTATTTGTGTTGTTAACGATTTGGCTTCTCAGGGAGTCTGTGTTGTGCATTGATAGTTGAATATTAGTGGGCGAATACAAATCATAAATTGCTTTACGTTAGAAAGAAGCTACAAGTCGGAGTAGGTATTTAACACATTGATTATTTTTCATATAACAGCTAGAGTTTTAATTATACTATATGTCTGATACTTCATATCAGACGATGCTGTTGAAATATTTCTAATAAATGCTACAGTGCTAATGATTTAAGAAAACTCTTATGATGTACTCTCTAAAGATGTTGCACACTGTCCTGAAAATCACTGGTCCACAAAATGCGCAGTGAGTGATGAAAATCAATAAAGGTTTTGGGATTTGCTTGGTTCAAATGCCAATGCAGACATGCTGGACTGGTTGGAAGCAATTCATCTATTTCCGGAATTCGTGAGATTTTTGGGTCATTTAAAAAAGGCTCTCTCAAATCCCTGCTGGCATCTTGTTTCAGAAAGCGGTGTTACAATGCTTTTTGCACATCTAAGTGGGTAACTTGTCTTTCTTTTAGAGACTTTGAGAATAGAATGATTAAACTTCTTTCTCGCCTATATGTTTGAGCTGAATAGCTTTTAAACGTTATGCTGAAGAGTGATGAGTCTTCTGAAGAGTTCTAAGATTTTCTTTCTTCTTTTATTGTATATGGAATAGTGGTGTTGATGTTAGTATTTTCTTAATGCCCTATTGAAGCAAAGCTGCCTTCTGCATACTGTCCTTTCCTTTCGGGGTGTTTCTACGTCCACTTCTCTTTCCTCCTAGAAAAGAGATCTTCAAAAGGAATTAATCTCAAGGAGACACCAGGTACTGAGGCAGAGGAGCATCATGCGGAAAACAGTGCTATGTTTTTAGTGAAAAAACACACAGGCATTGAGCCATGGGACACTCTGTAATGGGCCATCAGTAACATCTTTTATCAATCAGACCCTGGCTGGGAATAGGTGTCAAAGGGGTAGGGACTGCAGATAATCCCCAAAGTCTCCCCACCACAAAAAGCCATTTCTGAACAAGAATCATACTGTGGATATGTTTAGACTTTGGAAGTCCAGTCTGCACAAAGCATGCCGGGAATCATGTTTTTGAATCAATTTTTAACAGAGTTTACAGAATATAAATGCAGTGTTTGAGTTGATAAGTATGTTTAATGCTGTCAACTTTGTAGAATTATTGTGAAAAAACATGTTTTCATTCTGAAAAATTGTACGGTGGTGGAAGAGACTGTACCATTAAAGGTCAGAAGACCACCTACCTAGAACTACAACCATATGGCTTTAACATGTTGCCTGCAACAGAAAATGCATATGTCTTTTTCTTGCTTGGTATAGGTGAAGCTTTGTCATTCCTGGGCTTCAGATGTTGAGTTGTTGTATATATCATTTGAAATCTTCCGTCCATAAACTTGGAGCCTTCCCAGCACTTCTATTTGCATTTTCATAATTTATCGATATTTCTAAATGTATTTTTCTTTTATTTTCTTTAGTTTTTTGGAGGAGGGGCTTTACTTCTACTTGTGTTTTCATAATTAATTTATGTGCGTTTCTAAATTAATTTTTGTGTGTATTTGTTTTTTGTTTGTTTGATTGGCGGACCTCTCGTGAAGTGCTGCATTGCCTCACAGAAAAGGCTCAGAGCACTTTCGGAAAGTATATAAGTAAGGATAGAAAAGTAGAACACCATGAATTAGAAGGACACCCAGTCAGACAGCAATGCAATTATACCATAGACGTATGGCTACAGAACAATTTGGAGTTGCAAATAGAGCTCCTCTCCCAGCCTTCAGAACTTAAGCGGAGATTTTAAGTGGTTGCTAGTTCATCACTTGCTGACTGACATAGTTGTGGGAAAAAAATGCATAAATGATTATAAAAAATACCTATTCAAGGCTAAGTAATAGAAATGTTCGTGGTATTAATAACAGTAAAAGAGCTATTCTGGTTTATAAAATGTACGAGGGGACAGATTCGGGATAACACTGTGTTTTTTATTTATCCAAAGTGGCAACCCCCGGATCATAGTTCCTGCTCTCAAGGCCATCTGTTAATCTATGCCGTAGCCACAAAGCTCTGTCGTTGCTGACTTTCTTGCGCTTATAATTATCAAATGCTTAGTGTAGCGTAGGCCTTTATGACCTACATACAACAGCCTGTCATTCACTACGGCCTCGGTTGGAATTTGAAAATGAAATGGCGCATCTGTGACTCAAGCCCGTGACTCGTAGATAGTTGTTGATCGCCACAGCTGTGGAAACCACGTTCGTGACTTTTCGACGCTTTCTTTGTGGTGCAGCTCCCAACCCCTAACGACTGTTTCCGGTGAAGGCCACCAGAGACCTCACCTCCCTTACCACAGCTCTAACGGTTTCTCGCCACTTCCAGCTTTGTGCCGAGAGCTGCTCGCTCGAGGAGCTTCAATAACCGCGCCTTACCCAAGCGGAGGGCGCAGATCAAATCTTTAATAACTGTTGACTGAGTTTACCCGTTTTTGGAAGAAAAAAACATAAGAAAGGATGAGCATCTGGGGGAACAGATATGAACACAACACCATATACAACAAACATGCAGGGAACCGAAGTAGGCCATTCATAAAATTATGTGTTTGTTTCAAGTAAGTATATTTGTTTTTGGTTTATTTCACATTCCATGTAATGACCTTTTTTGTATTATTGCAGCAATGTTTGAAGCGACTGGACATTTCCACGTAGTGTTTTATGTTGCCCACCTTCTAAATTATACTGCATGTTTAAAGTGGCTTCACGGAAAACAATTGCGTTGAAATCGCCGTTTTCAATGAAGAACATTGAAAACATAAAAAAACACGAAACCATGAAAAAATGGTAAAATTCTGAATGTCACCTGGGAAGCAAATCTAAGACCTCAAGTAGGTATCTTTTTGTGTAACTCGCTCAAAATAAACACATCGCTTTCAAAGTTTCCCTGTGGCGTGCAAGGTTCTACATGACATTATTTCTACGTTTTCTTCCTTTAACCAAGGTCATTTTTAGTAGTATTAACAACAAACAAAACATGATATATATGTCCACTTGAGATAAGGTAAAATTATTCTTACTGTTGTTCTCTGGTGGGCGGATCCTAACGCTTTATCATTCCCTTCTCAATCTCTGACTTGACCCTCCTCCTTAACGTCACTTTTCACCTATCTGGTATCATCTGACCCTTTTACTGGTATATAAAGACGATACATATAATCAGGAGAAATGGCTTTTGCAGGTCACTAGTATAAACCCGGACCAGGCCAACACCCAGCTTTTCGTACATACTGGTCAATAGCAAAGCTTATTACATACAGCGATTAGAAATGTTAAACGTGGTATAAAACGCTTAACAGAAAAACAAACGATTATTATTCTAGCAATG
This sequence comes from Pleurodeles waltl, assembly GCF_031143425.1. Taxonomy (NCBI): domain Eukaryota; kingdom Metazoa; phylum Chordata; class Amphibia; order Caudata; family Salamandridae; genus Pleurodeles; species Pleurodeles waltl. The sequence continues at coordinate 357,075,561 of NC_090443.1, forward strand.
GCTCCATTGATAACACAAAAAGACACATCAATACATACATCTGTGTGCGTCTGGGGTTGCGTGTGTGTATTCAGTAAAAAAACAAACGTTACATGGACGTTATATTTAGGCTAACGTTTTATCCACACAAACCACATCATTTAAGCATTTATAGTTATAGTTATACTTATGTTGAGAAACTATAACTTGTGGCCTCAAGTTACTTTAGGGCACGAGTTATAGTTTCTTCAAATAAGTATAACTATAACTGCTGAATTTCTATAGTTTTGTGTGGGTAAAACATCAACCTAACTATAACATCCCTGTAAACTTCTGTTTCTTCAGTGAATTTGTATGTTTTTCTTAATGTAAAGTAATATATAATTACCATAGGTTAATAAAAACCACTGACATGCATGGCCTTTGGCCGTGCGCAATCGTGATTGGCCACAGGGCCTAGACTGTGGCCAGGCCCTGCAGCCAACTCCTCTGCATACACCCAACCTCAAACTGTGCACGACTTTTGGCTGTGTGCAGCAGGGGTTTGGTGTGTGAGTGGGTATATTTTTCTGCCTTGGATCCTTTGCAAAGTTATAATGGGGGCCGCGATATGCCCCGCGGTGGATCTGCAAATCTGCACAAAAAAATTGGGGTAAATTTCTTGCCCGTGATGGGTCCCTCAGGGACCACTCCATCTGTCCTATGGGGTCAGGATACCTGTATTCTGACCCATTAGGTGTTTCACACTTTATTTTTCCATCCCCCGGCCCAATTGACAACCAAAATGGGAGCCACAACTTTCCTTTCAGGTTGTGGCCAGCCATCCAGTACCTTACTGTGCCTCCAGATCAGTGGATCGCCTGCAGGTGGATCCTCAAACCATCTGCATCACTAATATGTATATTTTATTTCCCTTTTTACACCAGAACTACTGAGCAGATTTTCCCCAAATTACGAAAAGGACCAAGACCAAGCCCTACCTTTCTGCCAAATTTGGTGAAATTCCGTTTAGCGGCTCGGGCTGAAGCCGTGTTTAAAAATGGCAAAATTCCATAGACATTGCATAGGGAAAATGTGTTTTGAGACCCCTCCGTTTTTTTGGCTCCACAACAATTTCCAGACAGCAGCTAAAGTAACCAATATACTACTTTTGAAAATTTTGTGTAGATTTGTCAAACTGTGGCAAAGTTATTAGCAACAAAAAAAATGCTTTGTCTATGGGAAAAGTTGGCCCTAACTATAACGACCTACAGTCTATTGCCAGTAAGTAATACATACATATCTTCATATCTTTACACACACATATATAGCTATACACACACACAAACATATATATCATATATACATATGTAATTGTGTGTGTGTGTGTGTGTGTATATATATATATATATATATACATATATATATATATATATATATATATATATACATAGCTATTACCTAGTGGCGGTCACCATTAGGTAGTCATAGTTGGGACCTAGTTTTTATAGAAAAAACATATTTTGTTTTGCTAATAACTTTGGTGTAATTTGATGAATCTTCACAAAATGTTCTAAAAAAATATTTACACTCAGTTTAGTGTCTGGAAAGTTTTGGGGCGATCAATCAAGTGGGGGACTGACAAAAAGTGGGGGAGAGGGAAGTTACAAAACACTTTTTCCCCATGCATTTTCCATAGTGATTTTGAACAGGAATAACACCCAAACCACTGGACAGAATTGCGCCAAATTTGTCAGAAAGGTAGCTCTTGGTCCAGAAAGCACCCTTTTTGTTATTAGGTGTAAATCCGTTCAGTGTTTTTTGAGAAATTAAAGAAAATCCAAATTTGTATTTAAAGGGACGCTAAGTCTCCTCGAACCCTCCCAACAAGGAAGTGTTGGCAGCCATGTTGGGACTCAGCTTCAGCTGAATCTCCGAAAAAAAAGAATTAAAAAAAGAAAAGGTGCCAGGGTAGGGATACCCTAACCCCTTAGCTCTTTTGCTGGGCTCCCGTACTTGTTTAAATGAAGACCCTGGGTGGGCCAGGACCAGGGAACATTTGACATTTTGAATGCGGGGGGGGGCTGCCCAGCCCCCCGCAGCCCTGGGGACCGCCACCTCCCCGGGGCTATCATTTAAGTAAATGCTGGGATGGCCCCCTGCAACCTCAGGGACTGCCACCTCCCTAGGGCTATCATATAAGTAAATGTGGAGGGGTCGCTCAGTCCCTCTGCAGCCCAGGGGGCTTCCACCTCCCTTGGGCAAAATACATTCTGTATGCAGGGGGCTTTGTGGCCTCACCGCAGCCCTGCAGACCCAGAGACCTCCACGTTCCTAGGGCTAAATACATTTAAGAATGTGGGGGGGAGGTGCACAGTTCCTCAGAGCCCTGGGAACTGCCACCTCCCCGAGGCTACATAGATCAAGAATGTGGGGTGGCTGTGTGGCCCCCCCCACAGCCCTGGGGACCATCACAACCCTGGCGTGAAATAGATTGAGAATGGGGCGTTGTGGCCCCCCCACAGCCCCATGGACCATGACCTCCCTGGGGTTGTATAGTTTGGAGGGGGGCTGCATGGCCCCCCTCTAGGAGCCATAGATGGCTCTTGGGACTCCAAACCCTCAGGACCAGTTTGTGCTATGTCCCAGGGTGCCCTCTATGGCTCCTTGAGGGGGGGCATTCATTTTAGAAATAGCATTCTATCACTTAAATCTCAATTAATTGAACAAAGGTTACTACAATGTTTGTTGTCTCCCTACTTGACGTTCTCAGAGAGGGAAGAACATTTTTATTATCTTTTTTGCCCAGGTTATGCAACTTTTAGGAGGAGGTGGATCGTACCTACTTGTTGCTCACTATATGCTACACACCCCTGGGAAGTCTACGGGCTGTTTAACTGTGTCATAATGGAAGAAATTCCCTCAGCCACCTCCAGGCACTTACCCTGGGTTTGGTGATTTCGGTTTGGGCAGCTCGATGACTTAACCCGAGCATTACTGTTTTTCAAACGTGTATTTTTCTCTATACGTTTGCACATGCACTTTAACATTTTGTTGGCAGTTTTAAATTATGTATCTTTTGATGCTGTTCTTCATAATCATGTCTGGTTTTGTACTGTGAATGGATTTGTACTTTTTACTGTAATTTTTAATTCATTTATGTATACGTTTATGGTTTATTTACCCAAAATAAAGTAATCACTGCTATTGCTACTACTGAACAAATGTACACCAAATAACAAAAAAGTAACTTTCTGGACCAAGAGCTGCCTTTCTGCTAAATTTGGTGCATATCCGTCGAGTGGTGTGGCTGCTATTCCTGTTCAAAATCCTCAAGGAAAAATGCTTGGGGAAAAAGCCTTTTGCCCCCCCCCCCTTGTTCTCGCTCCCCGCTTGATGGATCACCTGGAAACTTTCCAGACAGCAGTGTCAAAGTTATTAGCAAAACAAAAAATGCTTTTTCTATAGAAAGTAGGTCCTAAGTATAACTACCTAGTGGCGACCGGCACTAGGTAATATATATGTACACACACACACACACACACACCCTGGAGTGCTGCGTTCTTTTGGGACATTTATATATAGATATATATCCAAAAAGAACGCCACACTCCAGGTTGATTATTTGGTATTATTTGATATGCCAGTACTTTATTCCAAATGCACCATAACCATTCCTTACCAACAAGTTTCGACTTATTTAAGTCTTGAACCCACTGCGACCAACAGTATTCTGCATGGAACTAGTTTCCATCCACAACATCTTATCAAAACAAACCTTATGAGGAATTCCTGAGATTGAAAAGGATCTGTTCCAGTGATCAAGACATGCATGCACAATTCAAAACAGAAGGACAAATATTTCTAATGAGAGGGTATAAACAAAAAGGCATTAACCAAGGAATTAAACAGGCAAAAACAGCTAATAGAAATCAGATCCTGACACATAAAGTGAAGAAACCAGAGGAGGAAGCAATAACAATTATTCTGGCATGTAGCAAGAAAAAACATTTGATCTATAATTCTTTTTTTTACAAATATTGGAATCTGATTAGTAAAGACCCAAATAAGGGAGCAAAGGTTGGCACCACTCCAAAAGTGACATATAGGAAGGTTTTGTGGCTAAAAGATAAACTAGTGAGGAGTCACTTCAGGATGCCTACACAAACATCTTGACTCAACAAAGAAAGAGAAAGATTCTTTGAATGTAACAAATGCAAGGCATGCCAGGTAGGTAAAAATATAAAGGTGATCCCGGACCACATGGGACAGGAGATTACGATCAATGAAAGAATTACGTGTGACGAGTATGTGATTTATGTTATTAAGTGTATGTGTGGTAAGAACTATGTGGGAAGCATGATTTTCAATTTGAAAAAACTAATACTATAACACATCCGAGCAGTGCAAAGTGGAGATGTGAGCTACGCAGTAGCGAAAAACTACACTTAGCATGCCAACAGTGAATCGAGAACTATGAACTATTATGACATAGCCTGCATCAAAAAAGATCATATTAAAAAGCACTCTGAGTAAAAAATAACCTATTGACACCAATGGGTATAGAATATAGGAAAGCTGATGTCTGATTAGTGCCCCCTTGATAAATGCACACAACAATTTTGATTATACATTGTTTTATTGGACTACATGTCCTTTGATGCCTCATTGTGGGCCAATATAGGCCTATATATATATGGGAAGTGATGTAGGACTAAAATACTGCAATTAAGACTTGTGTAAGTCGAAATGGATTGATATGGAGTGGTGATGGTGCATTTGGAATAAATAACTGGAGTGCGGCGTTCTTTTGGCATATACATAAACTAGGGAGAAAGGTCAGGCTCTGATGCCAGCTCCATCAACACTGACTGCATTCGGATAAATATATATATATATATATATATATATATATATATATATATATATATATATATATATACATATATATATATATATATATATATATATAGGTTTAAAAAACCAAAGGTTACGGGGACTTTATAGTTAGTCTCTGAATTTACTCACGCAAAACCTTAGAAACTCAGCAGTTGTAGTTACAGCTATTTCAAGTAACTATACCTTGCACCCTAAGGTAACTATAGCTCATGCCCCCACCATGCACAGTTTTTTTCTTCAATAGTTTAACTTCTAATGTTTCATTGATATTTTTATTGACGTTATGAAAGCTGCCATGAGTGCTGTAATATTTGGAGTAATTGGCAGTGCATGGTGAGAGTGAGTTATAGTTACCTTACGTCACGAGTTATAGTTACTTGAAATAACCCTACTGATAATTGGTGAACTTCTGGGGTTTTATGTGAGTAAATTCAGAATCTACCTATAACATCCCTCTAACCTTTGTATTTTTAGGTGAATTTCTAAAGTTTTTTTAACTAAGGCCCATATTTATACTTTTTTAGTGCCACATTTGCATTGTTTTTTTATGCAAAATCGGCGCAAACTTACAAAATACAGTTGTATTTTGTAAGTTTGTGCGGCACTAAAAAAGTATAAATATGAGCCTAAATGTTCTATCTGTAGTGTCCCTGCAACCTTTAATTTTTTCAGTGAATTTTTATGTCTTCTTTTTAAAGTAAAGTAACTGTCATTGCTATACTTTAATCCAAACACCACTGCACATGGCTTTCAGCCGTGCATGGCAGGGGATGGCCACAGGGACTCACCTGCAGTCGGACCATGCGGCCAACCCACTGTAACCACCAAACCCCACACTGCACAAGGCCTTTGGACTTGCGCAGTGGGAGTTGGCCACAGGCCTGTCTCTCTGGATGTGAGAATAGGTGTGAGAGGATGTCTCTAGGCGTGAGAGTGGCTGTGAGTGTTTCTGCCAGGGTGTGAGAGTGGGTTTGAGAGGGTCTATGTGGGTGTGATAGTGGGTTTGAAAGTGTCCGATTGTGCTTCAATAGATGAAAGATGCATTCACCTCCATGAAACATTTCGGATAGTTTTTCAATATGGAATTAAGGAGTAAACACAATTGCTTTGCCTTCACCAAGCCTAGGAGTTAGCATCATTTGTCCTTTCCAGAAGTGAAGCTTCAGCTGGGGCACCCAGCACATTTATATTTGTAAGCACATTCCTATTGAGGTTTAATTTCTGTTAAATGAAAAACAGGGCGAAAAGGAAGCTTACCTGCTTGTTCAACATGTGTCCACAGTTTTGCACAAAATGTCTTTCCAATTGCAGCGCTTTCTACTGGTTAGTTAGTAAGTGCTACCTCATTTGTTCAAGATCCAGTGTGGGGGAGGGGGTCTCAGCCCTGAGGACCCCATCCCCTGGGGCCTGGCCTTCATTGAATGAAAGTGAGGGGTACACAGCCCCCTCCCCCAGACGCTTTTGGTCCCATGGACCCCATCCCGCCAGGGCCCAGCCTTGTAATTTTTTCATTCCTCCCCAGGCTGATCTAGGCCCGGGGACCCCATTCTCTAGGGCCCAGCCATCAGTCCTGGGAGCCTTGCAGGGCACCCAGTGTACAATGGGACCAGAGGGGAGTATGAAGGCCCCGCGCACTCCGCCGGCTCCCAGCCTCCTGCAGGAGCTGCCATTGCTTTTCCACACAGGGAACTGCTAAATATGCAGCACCGTATCTGCAAAAGCAATTATACATATATAAATTACCTATGATTTCATATGCTATAAGTGATGTAGTGTGCAGGAGTATAAACAGTTTATGGAAAAAGCATGAGTTATAGTTAATATAGTGTGGCAAATGAGGTGGCAAGACTGTTTTTGGAAGCGTGCGGCATAATAATTTGACGGCAGTGCAGAAATTATAAATTGAAGTTATAATTATAAATTTACAATTTTTAATGTTGTGCAATTTAAGTTGGGTTGCTGTAGAAAGAATATTTAAGATATTTCCAACTATAAATTATACTTAACCTTGTTTTTTTCATTGTATGTTAATGGTTTTTATTTTTTTAATAAAAATGTGTTTCAAATCTCAGTGTAGAGTATCATTGACTGGAGTGTTGTAAAGTGGAGAGCTGTCCAGTACAGTGAAGGAGAGTGCTGTAGAGTCTAGTGTCATAGCGTGAGTATTGTAGAGTAGAATAAAGTGGGGGTGAGTAAAGTTGAATGATGTAGTGTCCAGTGGTGTAAAGTGTTATACAGAGGAGTAGTGTGGTGTGTTGTATCATGGAGTGGAGTATCGTAGAGTGGAGTGCCATGTTGTACAGTGTATTGGCATGTGGAAGAGTAGAGCTGCGTGTTGTACAGTGAAGTGCCATTGACTGGAGTGTCAATTGGATTGTAATAAGTGGAGTGTCATTGAGAAGGGTGTTGTAAAGTGGCATAGAGTGGAGGAGAGTGTTTTAGAGTGTAGTGGCATAAACTAGAGTTTAGTGGAGTAGAGTGCTCTATAGTTCAGTGTTGTTGAGTGCAGTGTCGTGCAGTAGAGAGATGGAGAGTCTCATACAGTGTTGTGTTGTACAGTGGAGAATCACTATTTGTGAGAACATAGTCCATGTCAGAGTGGCGAGTTATAGTTAGTGTTGTCTGGCTAGTGAGCTGAAAAGAGTGTATAATGAGGTCTGCTACTTGTATTTATTTGACAATGGTGAATATATTGTAAATGAAATTTATAGCTATAACTGTAGATTATTATTTATTTATGTAGTTTAAACTTGGTCAGTATAGGGAGATCACATGTTCCTAACTATAACTAAGTTTTAACCTTCATTGAATTTCAATGTTTTTAAAAAAAAAGTTTTAAATAAAAATGTGTTTCAAATAGCAAAGTCTATTGTCACAAGAGGAGAGTTGTTATGTGGAGTGTCGTACAGTACAGTAGAGGAGAGTGATGGAAAGTATATTGTCATGAAGTGGAGTATTGTAGATTAGAATAGAGTGGAGTAGAGTAGAGTGTAGTACCCCATTGTACAGTGGCATGGTGTCTCATATAGTGGAGTCAAGATTGGACCAGTGAGTTATACAGTGAAATGGCATATAAAACAGTAGAGAAGAGTATTGCAGACTGTCATAAAATGGATTAGATTGTTTTAGAGTGAATTAGGGTGAAGTTGAGTATCAGAGTGGAGTATTGTCATGTAGAGTGTCACAAAGTACAGTGGAGGTCAGTGTCGTAGAATGGACTGCTGTGTCTTATAGTGGAGTGGCGTATCATAGCGAGAAGTTGAGAGGCGCATGTCATCCAGTGTCACACAGTGTAGTACAGTGGCCTCTTCAGTGTACACCACTCCACTGTATGACACTCTGCTATATGCTATCCCAAATCTATGCCATTCTACTCTATGCCACTCCACTCATTGCTATTCTACTCTATACCACTCCAGTGTATGCCACTCCGCTCTACCCCACTCCATTCTATGCTATTCAATTGTGTGCCACGCCACCATACGCCCATCTACTGTATACTATTACACTCTACCCCATTCCAGTGTACGCCACTCCAGCCTAAACCACTTTAATATATGCCACTGCACTGTATGCTACTCCACTGTTCGCTATTCCAGTCTAAGCCACTCTACTGTACATCACTCCATGCTACACTATTCCACTGTATGCCACTCCACTATACCCTTCTCAATTCTACACTACTTCACTCTACGCCACTCCATTGGGCACCACTCTACTATGTGCTACTTCTATACACCATTCCAATCTACACCATTCTACTGTATGCCCTCCACTCTACACTATTCTATTCTACACTATTCCACTCTATGCTATTCTACTTTATGCCACTCAACTGTACTACACACCACTCTAATCCACTGTATTCCATTCCACACTATGCTATTATACTGTATGCAACTTCAATCTTTGCCTCTTTACTGTATGGTATTCCACTCTACTCAACTCCACTGTACACACCTGCACTGTATGCTATTACACTCTACCCCACCGCACAATACGCTGCTCCAGTCTACACCACTTCACTGTATGCCACTCCACAGTACGCTACTACAATATGATACTTTATGCCACTCCACTGTACATTATGCTATACACTATGATGCTCTCTGCCACTCCATTGTACTCTATTTCAGTCTATGCTACTCCATTCTACACTACTCTACTCTATGCCACTCTAGTGGACTCTCACCCACTCTACATAACTCTACTCTACAAAACTCTACTACACTGTATGCCACTCTACGAAACTCTAATCCACTCTATCCCCGTACACTCCACTGTCCAAATTTGCACTCAACTCTGTGCCCATACACTCTATTGTACACACTACCAAACTCTACAACATTGAAGTGTACTGTACACCATTCCACTCCACTCTATGACAGTTTCCAACACTGTACAGCACAACACTCCAATCTACTGTATGAGATGCCACTCCAATTTATGTTTCCTTGACTCTATGCTACGGAAATTCAATGTATGCCACCCCACTCTACACTATTCCACTCTATGCCACTCCACTCTTCCACACTCCACTGTACGCTATTCTACTGTATGCTAATCCACTTTACGGTAATCCACTCTACTCCACTACAGTGTATACTTGTCCACTCTTCGCTGCTCTATTGTATGCCACTCTCTTCCACTCTATATAACTCTTTGAGGGCGGATTGCTGTGCAGTAGCGTAGAGTGAGGTACAGTCTCAGACAGTGGAGTATACTCAAGTAGAGTGGTGTAATGTAGTGTTGAGTAAAGTACAAAAGAGTATAGTGGCATGCCGTACAGTAGAGTGGC